>NW_027526361.1:10826790-10951790 GCF_048455015.1 Haemaphysalis longicornis | reverse complement strand
GCCGGAGGGCGGAGCTTCTGCTCTCGAGAACGAACGACCCGATCGTTGGCGGCGGAGGCGCCGTGATTTCGTCAGCTAATCGGGCAGCTGGCCGCGACCAAAGTTCTACAGCGATTCCAGGCACTTTGTCTCTATTACTGTTTATTACCATTGGATACGAAAACACGCCGGAGGCACGAAAAGCTCACTGAGCTAGCCGCACGGTCGCTGTGCAGGCGGCGGCCACGGCCGCGAAGTGGCCCAGGCCGGCGCAGGTAGCTCGAGTGATAGCTTGTTACCGCTGCACGAAATTGTCCCCAAGTCCCGACCATGGTGGCTTACGTGAGAAAGGAGTTAATGATGCGATGGCGGGTTGCATTAAAAATTGTCATCTGCACCGCTTACGAGAGCGGCACTCGAATATCCGCTGCAGTGCTGAGCCGAACACATCTGTAGGCGGACCTGTAGGCAGACCGGCCGGCTGCTCCCAGCGCGCGTCTTGCCACCGACCGTCTCGAGCGTCGCGCGTCGTTCTTTAGCCGCGGTAGCATTTGCACTCGCAGCGCCTGCGTCACATCCACGGTCGCTTTTTAATTAAGCGCCTCACGAGATCAGTACGTGGGGGCATTCGCAGAAACTGCCGTCGATGCGGATTCGACAGTGCTACGGCGGCTCTGCTTTGTGATATCCCTCCGATGGTCACGTGGTCAGCTTTGTTCACACAAAATCCACAAAATCCATCTTTTCGCGGCACTCGCTGAAACCGAAACTGCGACTGGCCGCATTGAAAATGCCTCTAATTAAACAACCGTCGCACGCTGAAGCAAATGAGGTTTCTGCAGGTTATAAGTAGGTCACTAGCTACTTATCACAACAAAAAAAAACAAGATGCAAAATTTTTGTGTCAGTGCCCCTTTAAGGGAGGCGTGCAGACAAAATACCAGTTTGTTTTATTTAAAAGATTTGGTGTCTTATAGTGCCTCCAGCGCTTGCCTGGCAGCAAGCCATGCTCTATTCACTGAGATATTATTCAATTTAAAGCGAAAGCAGACAGACACGAGCGCTGTGTCAGCGGTCGTGTCTGTAAGTCTTTCTTTGGTCCACGTTTTGCCGCACTGTTTCCCTAGACGCCTTCTTCTCGTTCCAGCCAAAGAGCACACCAACCACGCTTAACTATCGTATATTGTCACGTGTTTTACAATAGAGGCCACCGTCTTGCTGGGGATATGCAACGATGACCGACGGCGAGGGAGAAGAAAACAAATCATCGTCTTCGGATCGCGCGCGCTGGTGCCTGGAACTTGCTGCTTGAGCTCTGTTAGGCTAGACACCTTTATCGTCGCTCTTGGTTTTACAGACCCTCATTAAAGTACAAGGCCACCAGCCGGCGCACGTATTTCGTGTACGCTACAATATTAATTTTATCGTTGCGCCATCTTCCTTTTTTTTTTTTAGGTGTGGAGTACATTAGGTGTTTAGTTATTACAATCGTGCGTATAGTATTTACAATCGCAAAAAATCACGCAGGCACCGGCAGGATTCGAGCCTGTGTCTGGTAGACCAGACAGAGTTAGTGTCAGTCGTCTTACCCGTTGGGCTGCGACCGCTTTTTTCCCCCGAACAATAACTTTATTTACAGAAATAAATATGTGTAAAACTGACGTCGGGGCAAGAGATGCAGGACGTGAAATACGAGAGCGCCTACAATGCTTATTGTTACGCATTGACACACACGCACATAGATGTATAGGGGAAAAAAGGTCTCGGTTACAGACAATACCAAGGCTTATAGCATGAAAAACGAATTTCACAATGCATCAAGAACAAAAAAAAAAAAAGGCCAATACCAGGTTGCGGGCTCTGCGGTATATAAATAAAGCACGAGTCAGACTTGACGAGAGAAATAAAAAGAAAAGAAAATGGAAATAAAGAGATGGATAAGGTGAGTAGTGCCGCCTGCCGTCTCTGGCGTGCGTGCCTTCAATGCCCGCTCAAGCCTTGCAGGGTATATGTTGTACGGGATAAGTAACCGAGACAGAAGCGCGTTTATCTCGGCGGTTGCCTCCTTTGTTTTAAATGAACTCGCCGCCTGACCACCTTTCACCCGTGCCTCGCGCAGTGTCTCGCCCGACTCGGGTCCCGCTCGTGGTCCAGTTTACTTTTTGAACGAAGTGGCGCCAGGCGGGTTTTGGGCTCACCGAGCACTCAACCGCGTCCGTCCGTGCCCTCCAGAGAGAGTGGAGGCCCAGGACGAACACCCAGTCGCGAAGGACCGGACCAGAGTCCTCCGCCTCCGAGTTTAGGAACCTGAGGCTCGACCAGGTTATCTGCCATTGGGCACCAAAGAATGAGTGAATTTCGTCCCAAAAGTAGCGGGCAGTGTTGCATGCAAGGAAGACGTGCTCAGGCGTCTCCCTTTGCCCGCACAGGATGCATCCTACGCCGTAAGGCATAACGAAGTCCCGAGACTTCTGCCGCGCCATAACGGGCAACACTCCGACGTTGAAGCGAAAAAAGAAATCCTTTGACCCGGTGGGTAGGGGAAGATCTCGCACACGCCTCAATACGTTTGTGCCCGGCGCGCTCTCGGAAGGCTGCCGGCAGAGAGGAGGCGGGAGGACTTTCGCCAGGAGGTCCCAGTGAAGCCCTCGTGGGCCAGCGGCGAGGAGGTATTCCCAGGAAAACTGCTCCTCCGAGCCCACGGGTGCAGCGGCTGCCTCTTTGTAGAAACCAGTGTGGCTTAGCCCGTGGTTAAGGCCCTCTCACGTGGCGACCCCCCTGGCCAGGTGTGCGGAGCCGAGGTGCTGTAATGCCGCGCGGAGGAAAGAGTCCGGCTGGTCGGGGAAGTACAAGAAACGCTGTACGATCAGCTTGAGCTGTACGTTCACAAGGCCTACACCTCCTTTCTCCAGATTTCAATACAGGTTGGACCGACGCATGGGTTGAGTAAGTACCCGAGAGTCAAACGGCTTACTCCCTCGTCTGTAGCAGTGCGGAGTACCTTAGGACCTCCGAATGTCCGTCCGCGTCCATCCGTGCGCACACCACCATCAAGAGAAAATCAAGCGAAATTCGATTTGAGCCGTGAGTTGCAGTTTAATTTAGGGAATTATCAAGGTTAAACTCGCGGCTCAAATCGAATGACGGTCGGGACGCAAATCGGATCTCACTCGGGGCGCAACTTGGATGTCATTTCGAGTCCCCGTACTCCGCACCCTCACCATCATCCACGGAGGGGAGGTGCTGCCACTTTTGAGCCGCACTCTTCTATAACGGCTTGCGCACTTCCCGAATACTCTTGAAAAAAAAATCATGAGAGAGTGAAAAATTAGTTCCCTTTAATGTGAACGAATCGTTTAGTTCTGCGGTTCTTTCACGGTAGTTAATAAATTTCAAGATAACTGGTCAGGATGGGCCAGAAGTTTTACATCCCAACCTCTGACACCCGGTATTCCATGAAACATGTAATCTTTCACACTCCCCTGAAGTTGCTCGTACGTCTCTCTGTTACGCTTTTCTAAACCATCAACGAGGAGATTTTTTCGACGTCCCCTATTTTCTAATTCCTCTACTTTACTTATTAGCCCTGATAGTTGCTCGTCAAAAATTGTTTCGGTGAGAAGAATTGAAGGCACCGGAAGTTGCCGCTGGGCCTTATCACTGTAGCTGGATGTTTCTCCGCGCGGCGCAAGTAGGGCGTTACTGGGAATATTTTGAACATGGCGTGAGCCGTTCCCGTGATTTTTTGGACTGATATGCTTATAAACGACTCCAGTGACGACAAACAAACTGCGTGAGGCAAGGCAGACGATGTTACGCATTTATAGCAAACCCCTTTCAAAACGCGCGCGCACTGACGTCACGGGTCCGGCGCTTTGGCGGAGTGATACACTACATGAGGTGGTGCCGTTCTTGAGTTGTAACCGAGTATAGCACTCGTTTTGCACAATTCCGCTGCCTGGCGGTACTGATGATAATTCCGTGGCGAAGTGAACATCACCGTTCACTAAACCTATAATGTTTCTTCCAAGGCGCTTGCCACTGCTGAACTTCTTGTGCAATTATATAGCTATCTGGAACCCCTTCAGAAACTTCTCTTTTTTAAGGGAAGGGGTGGAGGAGAACATTTTGTGAAAATGTGTTCATTTTCTTGTGAATTGTTGCCTTAACGTCGCAATAATAATAATGGGACAAGGCTTATCTGTGTCATTTTATACTTTAAGTTCGCGGATTGCATAAGGAAAGAAAAAAAATGAGTCCGGATGTTATAAACGACGTTAAGTTATTTATTCTTTCTGTCAATGAATGATCGCTTGCTACACCAGCACGCATCAAAAGTCAGAAGAGAACCCGTGATCCCAGAAAACCACTACAACCCTGCAATACAGTTTCGTCATGTGCAAGATGCATAAGCCTTCGTTAAAAGTTTGAAGCGTGCTGACAATGTTGCGCAGATGTCAACGTGGTGTCAAAAGTTTCGGTGGTCGCAAGAAAAAAGCACCCTCATTTTCTTTGAACAGCATGGGTGAAAGGCGTCTGTCTCGCTCGCCGTCCTAACGGGGCAAAAACATGTTGACCGATGGCTCTTCATTCAAAGCAACGCCGGGACGTTGAAGTGCATGAAGGAGCGGCGCTGTGTTGGCGCAGGTTACGTATCTGCATCTGTTCTGGAGTCCACTTTTTTTACTTCTCTTTTTTTACTACTGTTGTATACTCCTGTGACTGCCTGTCCCGCTGCTTTTGTTCGCTTGTTTTGGAAAATAGCGTCGCCTTGCGTGGCAAGGATCTTCCTTTGATCGATTGCGCGATCCAAATAGATCAGGGCCACAAAACAGCCTTGTGAGTAGCGTCTTTTGTATGACGAATATAGAAATCAAAGGCTGTATGCAAGGACGAATTTGTCACTACTTTGGATCTAATTTATCTTTCCCTTTTTGTGTCAGGCACCGTGAACGCCATGCACAAAGATTAGAATATTATCGCTTTTTTAACTCATTTCAAGCTAGCGCTTTTTTTTTTTACTTGGTGGAGGGGAGTGTCTCATTTTCCGGTTCAGGGATAATGGTAACCCGCACGCTTCGTCGTATCAGTCCGCTCTTCCATGAAGCCGAAGAATGGTCGATGCAGCGTAGGGAACACGTCGCCGTGATCAGCAGCTGCACCGATAAGTCACGGCGATTGCATCTGCCCCTACCTCTGCACTTTGGGCGAAGCCGCGTCATCCAATGCACTCATGCACGGTAGCTCAATGATCTCATCAACTACTACTCCTGAACAGCCCTGTACAGTCTCAGGACTCTGGTAGGACAGAAACCCCCATAGAACCCCCATTTCGCTTGAGGGATTCGTTTGCTGTCGTCCGATTTTGGACTTTGACTCGCAAGCAGTTTGCACTTTGATTGTTAACGCTTGGACTTTGATTGCAGCGGCTTTGACGTTGGCACTTCGCCATATGTTTTTTGGAAGCAAGAAAGCGTTGCGTTTCAAGCATCGTTGTCGCTAGAGGGGGGATTGGAAGTTTTTGTCGCACCTACCTAATCCTCTTTTTGACAGTTAATAGCACTGAGACTGATGTGTAGAAACTTATATATACAGACTGGGATGTCCCGCTTGTGAAAGTGACATACCGCTGACCGATAGAAATGACTTGCGACCGGGCCTTGCCCAACTTTATTTCTGAAATGTAATGCTGTGAGCTAGCCACAGCCATGAACGGCTAGGTGATTAACCCGAATGATTTCTCATTATCAGTACACTGTAAACCTATTTCACCTACCATTCTCCCAATGGGGGCGTTCTACCTGGTTCTGCGGCCGCCCCCGCCAGCCTGTGGACCGGCGGACGTGTCTTCCGGCCAATGAAGAAAATAGCACACGTAACCAAGTGGCCGTGAATTCGCCCTGAAGCAGAATCACCGGGTTTCTACCCCAATAAATTGTGAGATGTTGAAAGCATTTTGCCTTTAAGATATACGCTCTGCCGCGCATGCGAAGTGGTACTGGCTCGGTACACCAACAAGAAATATCCACAATAATAAATAATAAGCTATTCACGGTTGCCGCTCTACTAATCCCCTCATGCAATATTATGCAGTCCGAATACCGTATTTACCCTATTCTAACGCGCCCCCGATTCTAACGCGCACCCGATTTTCCTTGCAAAAAAACCGGAAAAACTTGCACCTCCGATTGTAACGCGCACGGGACTTTTTGTGACCCAGGCAAACCAATGCGAGAGAAACGGGCGATTTATTTCCCGAAGTAATCTCACTCATCTCGCTCCTCGTCGCTCTCCGCTGACCACAACATCTCGGCCTCGGTGCCTTCAAGCGCGTTCGCGTTGCCACACTTCTGAACGAACGTTCAACCATGGTCGATGGGATCGTGGCCCACGCCTCGCACGCCCACCCCGAGAACTTCTCCAGAGGTGCACGCTTCAGCCGACCGCTCGTTTTGAACGCGTGGGAGCTGCTGCTGCCATTGCTGTTATCAAGCAAGGAAGTGAAACGATTTGACGATTTGTGCGAACGCCGATAGAAAAGCCTAGGCGCCTAGGCTTGCTGCGTCCGAAAAATCGTTGCTAAAAGCTTTGGCGCCATCTTGCGTTGGCGATGGCGATGGGTGGGACGAAATTTCCGCTGTTTCGGCAGTTTCGGTTTGGTATCCGATTCTAACGCGCATGCGATTTTTCGGCCTATTTTTTCGGAAAAAAAGTGCGCGTTAGAATCGGGTAAATACGGTACACGCGAAGGTAACTCCGACGTCACCAAGATGTGTTTTTTTTTTCACACGCAGTGAAGGGAAGCTTGAAATGGTTGATAAGAGGGCTTTCACCAAACCTGTTAATTGAGCAAGGGTCAGTCAATTTAGAAACGTTTTTAGGGACCTAAATCTGCAGTAACACCTGGAATGCTAGAAGAAGCCGTGCTTCCAACGAAAAGCCTCTAACCTACTGGGCAAAAGAATATTCGCCTACGGTTTAACGAACCACAAAAAACCGGTTCAGGCAGCACCACCCAAAGGCAGAGATTGCTGCTCCCATCGGAAGCCCAGTCCCATTCGTTCTCACGTCCGCAATCATTACGCCATGGAGCGGAGTGGCGCCGGCCTGAAGTAAAACTGCGAGGTGCAACCGACGCAGTCCGCGCGTGGACTAAGTGGAAATACCGGCTTTTGTCCGCCTCACATTGCTTACACACAAAAGGGGCGCGAAGAAAAAACCATCCATAATGCGGAGCTAGACCGTGACCAATCCACCGGACCTTAATTACCTGTAGCCGTCTTTTAGGCGCATCGCTAACTTGCAGACGCGGAGTGCAGCTCTCTCACACGCACACACGCACACACGCGCGCGCATGTATAGTGCAAAGGGTACAATAAAAAACACAAATTTACTTGCGGACGTCGACGTAATGTTTCTTTTTATTGCGTTGTACTTTTTAAGCTTCAGTAGCCGTACAGGTTATTGTCCACACACACACACACACGCACGCACACACGCACGCACACACACATATATATATATATATACAGAAAGAAATGCCGGCAGTCTACAACGCCAAAGAAGGCATAGGGGAGTGGTTAGACTTTTTTTTTACCGTTATTGACATTACATTATTTTTTTTATATTAATTACGTTAGAAAGAAAGAAAGAAAAACGCGCCCAGAGTGGGGACCGAACCCACGCCTTTCGATAAGATCTCGAATGCCTTACCAATTCGGCTATCTGGGTGACTGTGTTCTGCTTCCCTTTCTGGGGTATTTATATTTACTACAACTGTATCTGACGCTTGTGGGTGGTAGCCAGCGCCACTCAGACTACACGGGGAGAAGGGGACCTCCTTTTTCAACCCCCGGGGCGTGACGCGAACGTCTACAGCCTGTCATGAGCGGTTAACTGGCGGGAAACCCTCTTATGCTACCTTGGCATCAAGGCTGCCAGAACCGAGGCCCTCGCTAAGCTTTCGCACGATAATAGGTTTGGAAAATGAGGGGCTCGTTAGGAAATACAGAAAGAAATGCCGGCAGTCTACAACGCCAAAGAAGGCATAGGGGAGTGGTTAGACTTTTTTTTACCGTTATTGACGTTACATTATTTTTTTTATATTAATTACGTTAGAAAGAAAGAAAGAAAAACACGCGCCCAGAGTGGGGACCGAACCCACGCCTTTCGATTGAAAGGCGTGGGTTCGGTCCCCACTAATTAATATTAAAAAAAATAATGTAACGTCAATAACGGTAAAAAAAAAGCCTAACCACTCCCCTATGCCTTCTTTGGCGTTGTAGACTGCCGGCATTTCTTTCTGTATTTCCTAACGAGCCCCTCATTTTCCAAACCTATATATATATATATATATATATATATATATATATATATATATATATATATATTGTAATGGAGTCTATTATTACGGTGGCGATGTGGTCAATCCCGCTAGCGTTAGCGCGAGAGTGGACTGGACGAAGAGAAGAACGAAGGCCTCTTGCCGGTGCTTTTGCTCCAGCTGTGTCGCCATTTCGACTCTCTGTGTTCTCAGTAATGTTTCTCCACTTCCTTTCTGTCTTTCAAAATTCTTCATCTATTTCAATGACCTACCGCATTCTCCCCTTTGCTGTCCGAGGCATTTTGGACTGCCAACACTTATTTCTCTCCTATATATGTATACATATATATAGGGAGTAGTAGAACTTTGAAGATGGTAGAGAACACAAGAGAAGAAAAACTTCGAACAAGGTAAAAGCACGATTGTGGCCTACGTTTCAGCAAAGAGAACTTGCTTTCCTCAGGGCAATCCCTGGCGAGAGATTGCCCTGAGGAAAGCAAGTTCTCTTTGCTGAAACGTAGGCCACAATCGTGCTTTTACCTTGTTCGAAGTTTTTCTTCTCTTGTATACATATATATATATATATATATATATATATATATATATATATATATATATATATATATATATATATATTGTGCGCTGAGTTTGTGTTTCGCTGCCTCCTACAATATTACAAGATATTTGTCCCCATCTGTAACAATGATCATCACCAGTAGCTTGCGGCTACCGCATCATCTGCTGTACATACTCATCATCACCGGCACAACCTCTTCTTCGGCTGATCATCATCAGCAAGGTCACTGAGTCGCCATCTTGGTTCTTCCCCGCGTTACGCCTCCGAATAAAGGAGCTGCGAAAGCAACGGTCCCGTCTCCTTCTAACTACGGCCTCACATGTGGTGGAGGTGCGGGGTACAGTGCGCCATCCAGAAGCTGGAACTGGCGCAGATGACGACGTAGGCGGCTATTCGGTGGTCGTGTGAAGCCGGTGAGCCGATCGATTATTGTCCGACAATAACTGTCTGCGCGTTGACGGGCAACCATGTCGGGGGTATTGTTGATGGGAATATCGATAGGTGCAATTGGCGAAGTTGGCACATTGGAATGTCGGGCAACGTCATCTGAAGACTTCACCAGCGCACACCGGGAAAGTGCGGCCGCGTCGAGATGCTTGCGACCAGACTTTTAGATCACCGTGAAGTCATATTCTTTCAAGCGGAGAATGCAGCGCCCAAGTCGTCCTGACAGGTTTTTCAAAGAAGGCAGCCAACACAGGGCATGATGATCTGTAACGACTGTGAAGTGTCGGCCTTAAAGGTATGGCCGGAACTTTTGTACAGACCACACAACAGCCAGACACTCTTGCTCTGTGTGGGGGGAATTTTTTTCTGCGGACGTCAGAGAGCGGCTTGCGTATGCAACCACTCGTTCACGTGAGTGAGCATCGCGTTGTAGCAAGACGGCGCCAATTCTATGCCCGCTGGCATCAGTATGAAGAAGGGCTGGCTGCGTGTCATCGAAATGGCAAAGTACAGGCCCGGAAGTAAGTACTTGCCTTAGGTTTTGAAAAGCCTTCTCGAAGTCGTCACTACAAACAAAGGGGGTACTGGAATGCAGCAGATGATTAAGGGGCGAGGCCAGGGTGGCGAAATTGCGAACGAAACGGCGGAAATATGATGCCAGACCAAGAAAACTGCGAAGGTATTTTTGCTCTTGAGGTCGAGGGAAATTGGCCACAGCGGAAATTTTGTCTGGGTCGGGCCGTATACCATCTTTCCTGACAATGTGACCGAGAACTTTGATGGATTTGCGGGCTAAGTGGCATTTCTTGGTGTTCAGAGTCAGGTCGGCTTTGGTCAGATTAGTCAGAACTTCGCCGAGACGCCGGAGATGCTAAGGAAAACTCGACGAGAAAATAACAATGCCATCCAGATAGCACAAGCACCTCTTCCGTTTAAGGTCACGAATGACTGTCTCTATCATGCGCTCAAACGTGGTTGGGGCGTTGCATAAACCAAATGGCATTACGTTAAACTCGTATAAGCCGTCTGGAGTAGCAAACGCTGTCTTTTCTTTGTTAGGCTCGTGCATAGGTATCTGCCAATAACCAGATCGCAGGTATAGGCTGAAGCAAGATTCCGCCCCCTGTAGGCAGTCGAGTGCGTCATCTATACGCGGCATTGGATAAACATCCTTCTTCGTGATCTTGTTCAAAGCTCGACAGTCCACACTAAACCGCACGGAACCATCCTTCTTGCGGACCAAAACCACGGGGGAAGACCACGGGCTGGAAGACGGCCGAATGATGTTTCGTTGTAGCATGTCCGCTCCATTTTCCTCGATCACTTTTCGTTCGGTCGATGACACACGGTACGGGCGACGGCGGACGATGTGGGTCCCATCCATCTCGATCCGATGCGCTGTCACAGAAGTCTGTCCAAGCTTGCTAGAAAGGCAGTCAGATATGTCCTTGTGTTTTTCCAGGGGCTGGAGTAGCTGGTTCGTTTCGCTTTCGGAGAGATCTTTGCTGATGGTAGCCGTAAGTGTGGAAATAGTTTTGCAGACATATATATATATATATATATATATATATATAGTGAAACATGGGTATAGCTTCTAACAAAACTGTTTATTGGTCGACGTTTCGGTCGGATGCCGACCTTTATCACGGTCTTGATAAAGGTCGGCATCCGACCGAAACGTCGACCAATGAATAGTTTTGTTAGAAGCTATACCCATTTTTTACTATTTGTTACGGCAACCTAAGACAGCCCTTCTCGTAATCTCTCTCTCTCTCTCTCTCTCTCTATATATATATATATATATATATATATATATATATATATATATTATATATATACAGGAAATGAGGGGCTCGTTGAAAATAAGGCAGAAATAAGAATTGGCAGTCAAGAAGACCTCGGAAAGCAAAGGGGAGGATGTAGTAGCTCAAGATAAAGAATTTGGAAAATAAGAAAGTGGAGTTCGGATCCCACCTGGCGGGCATTTTTTTTCCACTTTCTTATTTTCCAAATTCTTTATCTTGAGCTACTACATCCTCCCCTTTGCTTTCCGAGGTCTTCTTGACTGCAAGTCTTATTTCTGTCTATATATATATATATATATATATATATATATATATATATATATATATATATATATATATATATATATACAGGAATATAGGTCGGCAGTCTTCAACGCCAAAGGAGGATAGGGGTGTTGTTAGGCTATTTATTTACTGCGGTTAGTGAAGTTAACATTTTTTAAATATAGGTAAGGAAGAAAGAAAGAAAGAAAAACACACGCCCAGAGTGGGGACCGAACCCACGCCTTTCGAATTGACCTCGAATGCCTTACCAATTCGGCTATCTGGGCGACTGTGCTCTCCTTCACTTTCTGGGGTATTTATATTTACTAGAACTGTATCTGACTCTTGAGGGTGGTAGCTAGCGCCACTCTGACTGCACGGGGAAAAGGGGACCTTCTTTTCAACCTCTGAGGTGTGACACGAACGTCTACAGCCTGTCATGAGTGGGTAACTGGCGGGAAACCCTCTTATGCTACCTTGGCATTAAGGCTGCCAGAACCGAGACCCTCGCTAGGCTTTCGCAGAATAATATATAGGAAATGAGGGGCTCGTTGAGGAAATACAGGAAGATAGGTCGGCAGTCTTCAACGCCAAAGGAGGGTAGGGGTGTTGTTAGGCTATTTTTTTCACTGCGGTTAGTGAAGTTAACATTTTAAATATAGGTAAGGATGAAAGAAAGAAATGATGAGACTCTATCACCACTGATGGTTAAAAAGTCAAAAGTGCGTAATAGAAACATAATCAACATAACTTCCTTTCTACGGAGAGTTGTGTCAACAGTCGGCGAGAGAGGGTCAATCAGATGGCATTTATATATCTGGGATATGGGTTTTCTGTTCTAGGCATAGCATAAAGCGCCCGCTTCAGGTGTGAATTGCCATTTATGGCCTTCATGATGACAGTAAATGAATGCACCCGACTGACGCGTTAGCTTTTACGCATAAAGCAAAAACGTTATCCTTTTCTACTGAAGGCATATTCATCTACCAGCGCTCTTGCAGAGTTCTCACGAAAATAAGGTAGCTCTATACTACCTTTCGCCTGCGAGTAGCCAATTATCGCTTAAAACGGTGTAACCAGAACCCAATTCACACTAAAATGCGTGCGCGAAAGAAAAAGTGCCCCGAGCGAAATCGCCCTCCCTTCCAGCTTTCCTGAGAGGCAGTAAAAGAAGTTTCTTTCGCTAAGCAGGCGCCCCGCGCTTTCGCTAAACAAACAGCAACACGGTGACGTTCGATATTTCACAGTCGGTGTTTTTGTACGAGGAACGCTAGTACACTGCAGCCGATAGTATCTTGAGCGGCGAGCTCGCCTCTCTGTTTAAGCAGGGTGGCCTGTCTGGCAGGTCAGAATTGATGGCGGCCGGCCGTGCCGCGGCCTCGGCTAACACGCTGCCCGACCAACGCGGGTGTTGCTGGCCACCGGCTCCCATGGCTCCTGTTGGCTTATTGATCTCTGCTCATGACGCGAGCAGTATAGGGGCAAGCAAGAGCCTCAAAGCTGGTCTGTAGCCAACGCCTGACATTGGTGCTGTTACCACTTGGGTGCTTGAACACAATGCGCGTTGCTTGTGCCAACGACTGCTTATCGGCCTGGAAGGAAAGAAGTTATCTTTCCTGAACAGAAGACGCAGGCAAAACGGAGAAACAACGGTTACGCCTTCTCAGCTGTTGATGGCGGGGACCGCGGAACCTGAATGTCTGTTTAATAGCGGATGGAACTGTACAATGATGGTGATATTAGACGCAGCTGCTAATAGCCACGTCTTCTTTCTTTAATATTTTCTACACCAGCGTTACCTGCAGGTACAGACACGCATGTAAGGAGAGCAGGGTTGCGTCTGGTTAGCTGTGCAGAACCGCGATAAAAGCTCCCGCAATGACAAAAACGCTTTTTTAAGTACTTCGTGTACAACATTACGCCGCTTTGATTGCGAAGTAGCATCACAATCATTGTAACGCGATTCGTTGTAGTGATGAAAGGGCGGCAGCCTGCATTTGTGGACAACTTCAAGATGTGGAAGATTTTCTTTCCGCCTGTAAACACCAAATGCACCATTAAACACCAAATGCGAGAAACCTGAAGGGTGTTAAGAACACAGTCCAAACACACCGAGCATTTTTACTTAGACAGTTCTGCAGGCCAGAGTTAGGCCCAAGCAGGAGGCCTTACGTGACTGTTCTCTGGGAGGACCTCTGTACCTATTTTAGGCTGACTTTTAACTTGTTCGCGTGGCGCCATCCGTCGTTTGCCAAACACAGCTTGCGGCGGAAAAACAACGGTGGGAATATCGAAAAGTAGTTAGAAAATTAACGTGATTAGACACCATATACTGGGTTTCATGTTAGTTCGTTTCTGCCCATAATGTGTGCCTTCTTTGATTTTTCAGAGACTGGCGTTATTCCTTTGCTCCCTGTTTTAGTTTGGCGAACCAATGCTGGTACCGGCATTAGTTCGGGTAGAAAACACGCCGCGTTGGCTCTGTGCGTAAGGCGTTGTGCTGATGAGCCCAAGGACGCGGGTTCGATTCCCGACTGCGGCGGCCGTTTTCCTGATTGGAGTAGTAAACGAAAAAATTTCCCCGCATTTCCCCGAGGGGAAGAATGTGAAAGTGCGAATGCAGGAGTTGAATTTGCGCGGTTCGGTAATGTTCGCGAAAGAGAGATCACACACACACACACACAACTACAAAGAAAGAAAGATGCATTTATTCACACACACCTATTTGTGTTGTCGTTGTACTTGATTGCTAGAGCGGATCTCAGCTTTGAAATTTCGTGTCAGTACTCCTTTAAGCGGGTGCATTAGCCCTTCTCACGCCCGATTCCTGGCCAATCCCCCACGTGGGTATGTGCCATGCACAGACACCTATTTGTGTTGTCGTTGTACTTGATTGCTAGAGCGGATCTCAGCTTTGAAATTTCGTGTCAGTACTTCTTTAAGCGGGTGCATTAGCCCTTCTCACGCCCGATTCCTGGCCAATCCCCCACGTGGGTATGTGCCATGTCAGCGGCCAGGCAGCGCGCGCCCATCTCCCCCCGTTGCCAAGGAAGACGAGGAGATTCCTGGCCAATCCCCCACGTGGGTATGTGCCATGTCAGCGGCCAGGCAGCGCGCGCCCATCTCCCCCCGTTGCCAAGGAAGACGAGGAGCGCGCGCACCCGCAGCTGTTGCTATGTGGACGGACGGCGGTCACCGGAATTCAGGGTCGCTTATAAAGTGCATTCGCACTTAAAAACCTGTGTCTTCATTTCAGCGCTCATTAAAGATTAAATATCCCCATGTTGACGAAATTAATCCGGAGCCCTTCACTACTGCGCGCCTTATAAGCCAGAGGTGGCCTCCGCACGTGAATTTTTTATCTTCCGGTGGAGAGGTGTTTTGGTCTGATGGCGTCAGTTGCCGGCCCGGCAGGCGAGCGTGTCTGCCGAGCATGCTACCGCCCATAGAGTTTCTTAGTAAGTAGACTAGAGAGGAAACTGCACCTGGGAATCCATGTCGTCATGGGGGTTTATGGGAAGACCCCCCCGTTTTGGCTTGGGCTTGGCATGACAGTTGTATTCTTAAGTGGTTTTTGGGATTTGCTTTCTTCACTATGCATTAACACGTCTACGAGCTACGAGGAAGCCGAAATCCTCCCTGTTCTGTGGTAGCCGTGTTCGGTGAAATAACAGGCAGTGCGTCATCGTACCTGAGTTTGGTCATGCCGCAGTCGAAGGACGTATTACTGAGCGGGTAATATGGCGCCGCGAAATTTGTAGCTGACGCAAAAAAGAAACAAAACGTACCTCTACGAAGACAAGATACGACAGACACGGGCGCCTGCGCCCGTACATATCTTGTATTTGCCCACGACTGCTTAAGCCACGTTTGCTTTTTTCTTCAAGTATGAACCAACTCGCTCAGCAGCAAGTTTTGTTCAACTGTAGCTAATAATCGGTGCACCGGTTCGCCACGAAGGCGATGTTTTCACAGGCATGCTCAAAAACATTTCGAAGCTTTTCAAACATCTTATTATTTCAAATAATGGTAAAATTAATAAAATAAGAGTTTCTAGTAAGTTTCCCATAAAATATTAACATTGTTCTTAATAACTGCCAGCTTGGTCTTCAGAATAGTTGGCACAACCGTCCCGGCAAAAATACGCTTTACTTCCTTTTTCCTTAGTTTTAAAACAGCCTATTTTATTTTCCACTTACATAATTGCACACTATTCTTCGCATTTTTGTGGCACTTTGTTTACATTTGCGGTCACTAGAACGTTTCAATCCAAGCCAATGATGAAACTAAGGCCAGCGCATGATGTAATGGCGGCTTATGACGACAAAGACGACCTTGATGTGAGCCGCATAGACGCTAGCGCCAAATTCCTCTCTAGTGTATATTGTAAGAAACTATATGCTACCGCCGACAAGGCGTTGAACGAACCTCACTGCACAAGTGCGGCTATGAAAATATGTGTCCTTTTTTTCGTCTCCGCCGTAGTATCATTGTCCCTCTTTTCACACTTCAGTTGCCGCTGCGCCATATTCCAGATTTAGGCGAGCCTTCGCATCTTGCTGTCTCAGTCGTAGCTTCCGAATGGTAGCGATGACGTATTTCCGGGGGCGCTTGATAAGCACGGCTGATGCGGACGGCTAGCAGCCACGAGAAAATAAAAAAACGAGCCTAATGACGCAATTGCGTTAAACATTGGCGCAGCTCACACAAGTGGTGCAAGGCTGAAGTAACAGCAGGGCTGGCGGCCCTCTCACGTCGTCTGAGACCCGGCGGTTGCACCTCACATGTGTTTCGGAGCTTGCCGCTGCAACTTTCTCCATGACTGGCAGGCCCGGATTGTTTTGTAGGCAGGCTTGCACATCTCTCTTAAAGTGGACCGCGTTAGCACGTGTCAGCACTCGACGTCTGTGTTCCCCACTTCAGGCGCGAACGCGTGTGAATTGGCGAGAACAGCACGCGCGAGATCCCGCCATGAATGCTGGGTAGAGTGTTCACAAAGCTAGAGCTGGCCGACGCCAGGCGCTGCTCAAGAGGCGCACGCTCGCGTGCGCTGGGTGTTTTTCTTGGTATTTTTTGCGAGCTCCTCACGAGGCGCAAACGAATGAGGATTACTTTGCATTGCCAGGCCCTGTTGGCATTGCAATTAAGCGGCTTTGCTGCATGAATTTTATTTTTCCCCCTTTCCGTAACACCAGATTTATAGCGTTGGCTTTTCGCACCACATGCCGGCTATGCGAAAAAGCAAGCCACACCAAAGGCAGTGTAAGGGTGATCTGTTAACTTGGCGGGAAGAGCAAACTGTTGAACTATATTACACGGTTCAGCATAAATCAAACACAAGGTGCCGGAATTGAATAATTGCTCGGGCGACTTCAGCTGCAAGTGCAAATATATTTACATTATGACGCGCATCAACATAGTTCATCCTAGGCCCACCCATAACTTTTGCAGCCCGCAGCCACTGGGGTAAAGAATCGAGACCGTACAGCGTAATTTCTCATTTCTCTTTTCTGCATCAACTTCAAGGTTGAAACAGGGGCCTACAATATACAATGGGAAGAACAGCTACAAGGGAACGAGGTATTCTTCTGTATCTACAGCCAGTAGAAGACTCGAGAGTCCTCGCTTTATTCGCGCTCCAAATTACATTGGGCTATAGAGGGAAATTCACGCAGCGGCAATGATCGCACCTGCATCGTCGCGGTAGCGGAGAGCGGGTAAGCGATGCGTATGCGTAGAGGCGCCACCGCGGGATTACTACGGCAACGATTACGCCCCCGCTTCAGCTGCTGAGATAAAGTGAACCATTATGAGGCACTGCCAGGAAATTGGTTAGTTTTGTATGAGCGCCAATGAAGTCCACTGGCTTGTTTACAGTGTTGCTGCGAGAAGAGCGTGAGGCCATCTCGCAATGCGGCGTCCGTGTTAGGTTAAAGCCCCTAAAGAGAAGGCCGCTTCTAGGGAGCACAATCGTCCTTGGGAGGACGCAATGCCACCGAGCGGTAGTTCGTAGGGCTTAGCCGACTCTGTATGGATGTACCGCATCGTATTACCACCCTTGGTATTCGTTTGTGGTCGTGTAGGATGGATGAAGGAAAGATATGGAGGCGATACGAAAACGTGTTAATGCAGGCGATAACAGTCGCGGCTATTTAAGTGCGCAACGCGAAGTTTTCCATTTATAGAAAGAAATCGCTCGAAACTTTTCCACAAACATTACTACAGGAAAAACTTTGAGCCCCACCTTTTATAAATATCCCACTGGAAGCATCCACGTTTTATATTTCGCGACGCCGTGGGTCTAAACCACTCGTTCCGTTGCACCGACGACGAGGGCGAGCTACTTTAACGATCGGCAAGCTCAGGCTGCAGTTCACCTCGAAGCAGATCTGAGCGGCAGGCGTGGAAACCGGCGCTCTGTTCCGGCTCTCCTCAGAAGAGCGGCATCAGTAGATACAAAAAAGCTTCCGAAGGGCGCGTTTTGTGTCGCTATCGCGGACAAAGCTCGTAAAGCTCGCCGGATCCAGCACGTGTAATTGGGCTCGTGGGATCCGCCTGGTTATTGCTCGGAACGTTTCGGGTTCACGCTTCTTATTTGGCTGTTCGCGGACGAGATGGAAGCGAGCGAGCGGGCATATATATTTCCGGTCCGGGCGAAGCCCGCGGCTATTCCTCGCACTATACGGCCTTCCTTCGTGCGTTTCGTTACTTCTTTTGCCCTGAAAAACATCGGTTTTCAACGCACCGGAAACTCTTCATGAAATAGGCGAGTCGGCAGCTGCCGTAGAGCTGAAAAAGAGTCCGCTCAGCTATCCTACCAAGTTTAGTGGGGGGAGGTGTAATCACGGCACGGTTTACTTTCAATGCCGCGACTCGATGCGAGGCTGAGAAGAATGAAGGGGGCATGGTTTCACTTTCCTTGCAGATCTTTCGGTATTTGCAAAAGGGGGAAAGAGATCGGCTCGGATGGCATCGTCGAAGCAGTATTTTTTTTAACTTATTGTTGCTTTCTACCGCCGTTTCACTATCAAAGACGGCCAGACCAACGTTATTATTATACTGCACGCAGTGCTGTTCGCTGGAGCCTGCAGGCAAACTAATAGTAATTTTAAAATAGGCGCCCCCCCCCCCTATTTTTTTAAAACCACGTTGGCGTTTCATTTCTCGTCTTTGCGTGTGGCCCAGGAAGCAGCAGTTGAGGCCCCGGTTGGCGTCAGAGGTAACAACGGTGGCTTGGGTTGGTTCTTCGTTCGGAAACTGCACATGCCGTCTTGTCGCGTCACAGCTGTCGCCCATCTGTTTCTTACAACCGCTCACTGAAATATATTCTGATGGAAGCCCTCCTCCAAGCATCCGTCTTGGGGGGAACTTTTGTTTTTCAGTGCGGCGTGGACATATCTGGTTTGTAAATAAGAAAAAGGATCAAGTCGGCGTGTACGCCGCGCCAGGACAACCAGACGGAGGCTGAAGAAGAGAGATTGAACAGTGCGTGTTTGGATTTCTCATGTTTCAGTCGTCGGTATGTGCCGTGGAAAAAGTGTTATCATTCGCATAACTTACAGTGAAGCTGTATGGGGCTCGTAATCCTTGGTTTTCATGTCCGAGGGCGGAGAGCCCCTGTAGCACGAGCGCCAACAAGGGAAGAACGAGCAATAGTACAAAGAAGAAGAAAGAGGGCATTTAAATGGGGACGTGCACTTTCATCGCGCGCCTCGCGTCTTCCGAATCACGCATACAGCATATACCGTAGTGTTCCTTACAATAAGGAATACGCAGAAAACATGTGTCACACCCACATGATGGATGAAGGCCCTGCGCAACAATGGGGAGCCCATCGCGATTGCATGGAGAGAGAGAGAGAGAGAGAGAGAGAGAGAGAGAGAGAGAGAGAGAGAGAGAGAGAGAGAGAGAGAGAGAGAGAGATTGAATGAAAAGTGAAGCGGTCAGCCTCACTAGCCGTAGGGCTTGCTGCTCCAGATGGGGGTGAATACAGTGAGATAAAATAACGAAAACGAAAGGGTGGGGGACCACGAGTACAACATCGTGACATACATCTGGATACGGATGGCGATATACACGATGATAAGTCAATCGTAAAAACCACTACACAAGACATGATGTAACTGTCCATGATGGGCAGATGTACACACATATTTTAAATGTATATGTTTAGAGAGTTCACATGACTTCTAACAGCCCTGAGTTCTCAAGAAAAGTAAACATAAGTTGCTGCGTGAAGTATCGGTATTAGAAGCTGAAGAGATAGTAGAAGTATTAGCAAATACAAAGGGGTAGTAGCACCATAATTTATTGAATGGCATGGCACGAGGCCCAGATAAGGAAGGAGAAGTGGGGAAGGGTTAGAAGTGGCTCACCATGGGGGCCTTGCAGGCGAAGCTACAGCGAACTGAGTGTCTCTTTGGTGTCGCTTCGCGGCCGTGTCCGGTCCTTATTGCAACACCATCGCCAGAGATGCGCGTCTCCTTTGATTGTGCCCGTTACGTTATGCACGTCAAATGTCCCTACCCTGACACGTGCGTAGCGCTCTACAGGCTGTGGCAATTGCCGCCTTTCAGGATCACTACGTTTTTGTTGCCATTCTTTCAGCGCGATTACGTCGTCTATCGAGGTGTAGCCAGGTCTGGCCTAATTAATCAGAAACTGATGTCCCTGAGGTGAACGTATGTAACAACCCCTTTTTACATCACAAAGGCTCTCTGACGAGCTCGAAGACGTGCCGAGAAGAAGCCGCAGCCTAGGTGCTTTATTGATTTCCCTGTAGTTTTTCTTGCGGGCGAAGCCAGACATATGCTCCGTCCTTCAATTGATTGTTCCACGTGAATACCCTCCGTAGCTCCTATAGGGATTGCCGCGCTGAGGGCGATGCGGCTCGCTTCTTTTGACCTCGCTACTCACAAAGCGCTTGTTAGCGGAATATTGAGTAGGGGGAAAAACTTCGTTCAAGCATTACGGCAGGATCAAAGGGGCGCTGGAGCTTGCTTCTAACCATTGCTCGGCTACGGCAGTATCCTTATTACTCCGGGCCAATTACAATGGTCCTTCGGCGAGAGATGGCCACTGCATACTTTTATTTCTTTCATTCTCTGATTCTTCATGTAATTCTTCAGGCTGCACGACATTTGAACAGAATTGAGAAATTGAAGCGAACTCTTTACGCGTGGAAGAGATACAGAAATTTAAAAATGTTCTTGCAGCTAAGCGGACAATGATCGGCAACGCCTACTAAGAAACCACAACCAGCAAGTTTAGTAGCCATTTACTTAAGACACACGATATGAGTAAAAGTGTACGTGGCTTTTCATCAAGTGTCAGGAACCCATAAAGAAGACGGTTCACCGGAAGGAAAGGGTAGGGGACGAATGACTCGCTGTTTCGTGTACGTTTAAGCTGTTTGGACTGAGTGCAATCAACTTACTAATTACTCCAAAAACACAAACTAATGGCGTTTGGTTAGATTCCGCTTGCTAGTGAACGACATGTGAACGTCTAGCAAAAAAAAAAAAAGAACTGCAGCTTTTACCATTCTGCACATCCCAGCAAATTTAATGCTTCATCATTGCACGAGGAAACAATATTGGTGACAGCGAATGCATCACAAAATTCAAGCTGTGGCTTTCTCATCAATGGATCAACATACAACGATAACGAAGAAACCTGCATGTTCCCAATAATAGTTTTGCCTCTGAGTTTATGGATGACTGAAAATTTCAGCCTGATATCGTTTATGATTCTCGTATTACGTAACAGCTTAGCGTAAATATAAAAATAAAAAGAAGAGGCATTACGACACGGCGCACCAAATAATAATCGTATAAAGTACAAGAAGCTTGCTTCCCACCTTGATTGAGGTATGAAATTGCAGACCGAAGTAGAGAGAAACTAGAGCACAGTGTGCTATATAACAAGCATAGGCAGCTCCGCGCGAAGTTGTAATCGCTGCTTGCTACAGCTGCGATAAAATAGGACTACGAAAAAGCGTTTGATTCGGTTAGAGCCGCAGCAGCGCTGGAAGCAGAGCACACGAAATAGTCGCCCTGTGAGTCAGTTGCTCGTTTCCAGCGAGCGCCGAGCAAAGCAAGGCGGTGTGCGGGCCTTGCCTATTCCATTTCTTAACCCAGCAACTGTCACAGTCCAACCAGGCCGCAAGTGTCTGCGGCTTTGGTGCCTCTCACTGTGTTAGAGTTTCTGCTTATCGAATAACTCTGATTGGCGTCTACTGGCGGCTCCCACTATCGACACCAGCAGAACGCGTCTCTTGATAGCCGTGTTACTCTGCGCACCAACACTGCGAATACGTCAATGTACATGAAAGTTAGTCTTAAAGTGGAGCGTTCTTTTTGTACGTCATTATCATTGAACATCCTCTCAAGGTGGAGGTCTCACTTTGTTGGGTTGCGTGCCAGTGTTAGAAATTCCCGAATAGATTCAACCACGCCTAATTAAACAAATGAAGAATTTAGGTGTCTGCCTAAAGGAGCAAAATTACAATCTATATCAGAAAAGCCGTACTAAGCTTGAATCTCATTGGCAGCACCTACAGTATATAAATATTACAGCGCCACTGATAAACTCAATGTTTTTCAAGAAACCTCGCTGTCATTAAGCATAACATTTCATTTTGAAAAATAGGCCTAATACCTCTTTTGAAAGAATCGGTGAAAACTTGAAATGCTGCTGAAGGAACCAGCAGCGCTTCAAATAGAATGTACAGGGACGTCCACTGTTGTTGTGAACATGGCGCAGCGTGGCCATGCTCCGCGCAGCGCCAGTGCACAAGCTGCGGCCGCGCATCGAAGCTAAGTGGCGCAGGCGCACAGGGGCTTGGAGGCGGGGCTTCGTGTCGTCTGCTGAAGGGGGCACTAGAAGCTTCTAAAACACCCTAACGCTGCGCCGTGTTCGCACCAGGAGTGTACGACCCCGTACATTGCAAGAAGGGCATACGGGAGTAGTTCCTTCTCCTGTGATGTGATACCTTTATTTGAATGTTACGGCCAATATTTCCGTGTGACAAAAAGAGCCGGGAAGTTTACGTTACAAAATGACAGAGAACACGAAATTTTCGCCGTTCAGGAGGGCAGCTTCTTAATTTCGGCGATGCGCAGTGCCATCGCGCGAAGCCGCCAGCTTCCCTGCCGTTCATCACCGTAAATTAAAAGCCCCCCTCAGAGCACCCGTCAACCGGTGTGTAATGGGCCTACACTTCCACGCGCAAAAGACGACCGGTATACCCTCCCGATTCGTACCTATACCGCGGTCACTCCCAAGCTCTTTCTTCCTTCATGGTGAGCTGTAAGGGCGCCGCGTGGAAATCTAATTTCCAAGAGCGGGCAGCTGATATGCGGCAATTTAGGCCCGACTGATCGCCATGTATCACCGCTAATGAATATTCAATTCCCGGACATCAGTCCTCACCGACGCGAGGGCGGCAAAAGAGGCAAGGAGTGGCCTGACGTATGACGGGAAGGGGTTGAAGAGAGAAGCGCTGGTTTTGTTCCAGTTCGCCGGACCAGGCGATATTCTTGGCGTCCGCTAGTCTCTCGTTTAATGAGACTTTTCCAATTTAGGGTCCCGTATTCCCAAGAGGATATTTGTGCTTCTTGAAGCGTGGAAATGCGCGGTCCTTCAGCCCGCACTTATCTCCACTGGGCATGAAGGCGTTGGAGATCCAGACCATTCTCCTTCAAAAATAACAATACAGAAACATGTTGTGAGTATAAAAAAAGAGATAAAACTGTTTTCCGCTTCTTTATGCCACAAGTCATCGCGGACAAGGAGGTAAAATTGACGGCGTTTCTTTGCGTGCTTCATGGATTCTTGTGCTGTTCGAGAAGAGGAAGATTTCGACTCAACCGGGGGATTGATTGATTGATTGATTGATTGATTGATTGATTGATTGATTGATTGATTGATTGATTGATTGATTGATTGATTGATTGTAGGGTTTAACACGCCGACGCAAGGCAGGCGATGAGGCGCGCCGTAGTGGAGGGCTCCGGATTAATTTTGACCACCTGGGCATCTTCAACGTGCGCCGAAATCTCGTACACACGGGCGTTTTTGCTTTGCGCCTCCATCAGAAAAGCGGCCGCCTCGTCCGGGAATCGAACACGCGTCCTCGTGCTCAGCAGCGCAACGCCTTAGCCACTGAGCCACCGCGGCGGGTCTCAACCGTGGGAACTCTAACACCAAAAATTACAGCAACAAAAGAGAATGCTGCTCCGATGGCTTCCCAGGGTATGCTAAGCGTACAACTTATCAGTTTACGTAATCAGCACATGGAACCTGCCGCGGTTGCCCATTGGCTATGGCATTGCGCTGCTGAGCCAAAGGACGCGGGTTTGATCCCGGCCACGGCGGCTGCTTTCCAGATGGAGGCGAAAAGCGAAAACGCCCGTGTCGAGATTTGGGCGCACGTTAAAGATCCCCGAGTGGTTGACATTAACTTGGAGCCCTCCACTACTGCACGTCTCACAGTCCAGATATAGTTCGGCGCGTTAAACACCACAATCAATAGTCAACACATGGCTAGGACGCATATGCCATCAATGTTTTTTTAATTAGTTTTATTTGTCGAAGGACGGCGTATACGTAGATAGCCACTACCTCAATGGGTCCAAATCACCATTTGACATCTGCCAGAACTACAAAGCACCTAACCTACGACATTTATGATATTAGGCTTGCTAATTTTCTTGAGTGTTAATCCAATCTTATGCTCACACGAAAAGAAAGAAAAACAAACAAATCAGCCACTGTCACTTTATTCATTTTCGTCTTCTTTTTATACGTTTATACACAAAAAAAACCTTCACTTTGTTCTCTGTGTACCACCTCAAGCTTGCCACAGGGCGGCCCGTAGATTCTCGCTTGGCTGCTCACATTGAAGCATTCTGAATCCTACCACCGAGTGCGTTCCACGAAGCTTTGGGGGTCACGCGACGAACAAAGTCTCGTCTCGGACAAGAATTGATGAAATTAATGGCATTTTTGCTTTTATGAAGTCAAGCGTGTAACGGAAGCCCGTCTCATCGGGATGAATTTTCATAGATAAAACGCCAGGACACCGACCAGAGTCAGGAGGAGGAGGAGGAGATAAACGTTTATTGGAGCGGAAAGTGCTATTGTGGGTGCCCTTCCTAGTCCGGATAGCCGCGAGTCGTGGCAGCTGCTCTTGCCCGAGACACGAGGTTAACCTGCGTCTCTAGCAGGCAGCTGGTCAGCTCGCACTCCCACTGCTCCATGGAGGGGGAAGGGATGGGATTTGGGTGGTAGGGGCAAGCCCAGACAAGGTGGTATGTGGTGTTGGGGGTTTTACAGGATGGGCATTCGTAGGGATACATGGTTGGTGATATGTTGTGTAGAATTGTTGTGTTGTAGTATGTCTGGGTTTGTAGTCGTCGCCAAAGGCGTGCGTCGTTGATGTTGAGAGATGGGTGAGGAGGAGGGTAGACGAGGCGATTTCGACGGTAGTGGTACAAGATGTCTGTGTAACGACTCGGGACTGGGGGGTGAATGAGGGATTCCGGTGGATCTTCTCTGCCTTCAGGGAATTCCCGGGTAGTTAATTCGCGGGCAGCGGCATGTGCCGCCCCATTCCCTGGAAGGTTGGCGTGGCCTGGTGTCCACACGACGTAGATGGAGGGCAGCTTGTGTATGCGTCGTAGTATGTTGAGGGCTTGAGGCGAGATACATCCTTTTTGATAGTGGCGGCATGCTTCCTGGGAGTCTGTGATGATGACAATGTAATCTGTCGTAGCTGTGGTTGCGGCTAGAGCTATGGCAGTTTCTTCTGCTGTCGTGGAGGTGGTAGTGGATAGCGTGGCGGACGTCAGGAGGGTTTCCTGGGTGTTGAGGGCTACAATGGCATGCGCTTGGCGGTTATGATATGCAGCTGCGTCGGTGTATCTGGTGTCGGGGTCCTTCGAATAGCGCCTCTGGAGATAGCGGACTCGCGCTGCTCGTCGTCCTTTGTTGTAAAAGGGATGCATATGGCGTGGAATAGGGGATACTTTGATGTTGGCACGGATGTCGGGAGGGATACGGGTGGGTGCTTCTGCCGGAGTTATGACGTGGCGGCCAAGTGTCGCGAGAAGGGTGCGGCCTGTAGGTGTTAGAGACAATCGCGTAAGTTGGTTGGCTTGTTGGGCTTCCAGTATTTCTGACAGTGTATTATGCAGGCCGATTTTAAGGAGGTGTTCAGTCGGCGTGAAGGACGTAAGTCCGAGGGCTATTTTATATGGCTTACGTATCAGGGCGTCAAGTTTGGAATGCTGTTTTGGTTTCAACTGAACATAAGGTCTCCCGTATGCTATGCGGCTTGTCAGCAGTGCTTGGACGATACAGCACGTGTCTTGTTCCTTTAGGCCATGGCGCTGGGTGCAGATGCATCTAATTAAATGAGTCAGTTGCGTAGTCGTTTGGTGTAATTGTGGTAAAAGTGCCGCCCCCGATCCATCTGTGTGAAAGGGGACTCCTAGAATTAGGAGGGTTTGGACTTGTGGTACGGGAGCAGTGGAGATGGTCACGGTTGGGTCCGGCGCAGGTTTTGGGGGTCGACCCCGTGTTCTAGCCCGGAGTACGAGAAGGGCGGATTTGTTAGGGGCGCAGGTGAGTCCTCGTTGCTTCAAGTAGTCGAGCGTGTCGTTGATAGCTTGTTGGAGGTTGTCTTGTTGTTGTCCAGAGGAGCCGGTTGTCGTCCACATCGTTAGGTCATCGGCGTACAAGGCATGGTGCAGGTCAGGAATGTTGGAGAGTTTGGCTGGCAGTTCAAAAAGGGCGATATTAAATAGCAGAGGGGAGATTACAGATCCTTGTGGTGTTCCTTTTGCGGGAGTGGGAAAAGTATCAGAATGGATTGGTCCGAGACGTATGGTGGCTGTCCGGTTTGTGAGAAAAGCGCGAACATAGTTATAAATTGCCTGTCCACAGTTGGTTGCTTGAAGCCCCTGAAGAATGGCTCTATGTGTAACGTTGTCAAAGGCGCCTTGCACATCAAGGGTAAGTATGCAGCTGGGCTGTGTTTTGCTGAGGTTATCAATTACTTGCTCTTTTATTTGGAGAAGGACGTCTTGAGTAGATATGTGGTTGCGGAAACCAAACATGGTGTGGGGATACAGGTCGTTGTCCTCCAGATACGCAGTCAGGCGGTAGTGTACCATGTGCTCTAAAAGCTTACCGACGCACGACGTCAACGAAATAGGGCGGAGGTTGTCAAGAGTTGTCGGTTTGTGTGGCTTGGGTATAAGAGTTATTTCTGAATGTTTCCGCTGGGGCGGAAGGGTTCCTGCTTCCCAGTGCTTGTTGTAGAGCGTGAGGAGAGAGGTGAGGGCCTGATTGTCGAGGTTGCGCAGGATCTTGTTTGTAATCTTGTCTTTGCCAGGCGTTGTGTTTCTCGTCAGACGGGCGAGCGCTTGTTCCAGGGTTCCTGAATTGTGAAGGGGGCGTCGAGGTTCGGATTTGGAAGCCCCAGGTATGTGGGTGGTGCAGGGGGAAGAGACTGGGAAGATGGACCAAAACGTTTTTCGCGGACTTCCTCTAAGAGCTGTTGCGGTGGATGCTTGTAGTTGTGGATAAGCCGTCGAAGTTGCTGCTGCGTAGCTGTTTGGGTCGGTTTGGAGCCCAGGAGAGTGCGAAGTATGTGCCAGGTGCGCTTCCTGGTTAGCGTGCCTCCTAGTTGGTCACAGAATGAGTGCCAGTTCTGTGTTTGAAGTGTTCTGGCGTAGTTGGCTGCTTGTTGTGTGATTTCGGCGATTCGTCGTCTGAGGGAACGATTATGTTTACGTGTCTTCCATCTGTTGACTAAGCCGCGTCTTGCAGCCCACAGGTGGTCTATGTGAGAGTCAACGGATGGGTTTTCCGGTGTAAGAGCTATGGTATTGTTGTGTTTTTGTACCAGGGCTATGAGCTCCGTGGTCCATTGGTCGAGATCTGAGTCAGCTGGGGGGAGGGAGGTAGGGTCTTCGCGAAAGGAAGGCCAATCGATGAGTGTTGCTTGTCCAATTTGGCGGCGAAGAGGGAGTTGAGGTAGAGTAATGGTAAGGATGTAGTGGTCACTTCCAAGTGTGTCTGGGAGGCGTGCCCATTGTAAGTGTGGTGCTTGTCGCGCGAACGTGAGGTCCGGGATGGTGTCTCTTGTAACGCTTGTTCCCTGTCTTGTCGGCATCGCGAAGTCGTTGCGCAGAGTAAAAAGATGATGCTGGGTCGTGTGAAGCAGTGCTGTGCCTTTTTTGGAGGCAGTGGGATATCCCCAGGAATGATGCGGGGCGTTGAAGTACCCAAGCAGAATGAGTGGATTGGCGCCGGCGATCTCGATGGATTCACACAGAAGGGGGTCAATTTCACAGGGAGCGTGCTGTGGAGGACTGTATACGTTCAATATGAACAGGCTGGGCTGTACAGGTTTTCGTGGGATCACTTCGACGAATGTATGAGCTATGGGTGATGAGATGTGATGCTGTTGAGCGGTGAGCGCTTGTGCTGTTAGAATTGCAGTCCTGTGTGTAGAGTCTTGGGTGTAGGTATCGTATCCTCGTAGTTGGGGCTTCGGTGTATCGGTTTCTTGCAAGGCGATAATATCGGGAGGCGAGGTGGAGATGTAGTGCCACCGTTGGGCTTTTTTGCTTTTAAAGGACCGGCAATTCCACTGGTAGATAGTGACGGTGGAGGGGTCAACAGTCATCGATGGGTATGTGGTCATCGGTCGGTGATGCTTTGTGTTTCTTCGGCTCGGGGGGACACGTCGTGCTGTTTGTTTGCTCAAGGGCGGCTATGCGACACGTGAGTGCCTCGGTGAGTTGTAGCAGCTTTTCGGTGGTGGTCTTAATTTGATGGTTGATATTGGGGAGGTTTTTGGTCGTCATTGTTTGATGAGAAATTCCGCGTGTTCAGCTGTTAAAGGGGTCGTAGGCGCTGTGGTTGATGCAACGGGTAGGGGCGCAGTGAGGGGTGGCGGGGGAGCTCTGTTGGCTCTCTCGAAAGCTTGTATTCTGGCGAGCATGGTAGCGTTTTGTTCCTTGATTTCTGTAAGAAGCTGTTCTAATGCGGTGGTTGGGAAGGGAGCTTATATAATGGGCGGGAAGTGGGAGTCGCATGCAGGTAGGAGGGGGGGGGGGGTGTTGGAGCAGTAGGAGCGCTCTGGGCTATTGCCGACCAGCTTACCTGTGATGGGTACTTGAAGCTTGTAGATTTCGGGCCTGGAAGTGTGGTCGAGTTTGGCTTTTTGGGGATCGTTGGTATGAGTCTTTTCGGGCAGTCCTTTCCTGCAGTTGCATGAGGAAGCGCGCACAGTTTGCACGTGGGAGTGCAGTGGTGGTCCTGTGGAGGGTATTTCAGTCCGCATCCGAGGCATTTGGGGTGGTCGGGGTTGGGGCACACGTCCTGGCGGTGTCCGACTTCGCCGCACAGGTGGCACACCTGCACAGAGCGTCTGAATGGGCAGCATCGGTAGAGTAGGCTACCAACCTTCACATAAAACGGCACGTGGGGTCCTTGAAAGGTGAGCAGGGCCGACGTGGTACGGCCCATCATGCGTGCATGTAGAAGTTGAGGCCTGTTAGCGTGCAGTAGTGCTTGCAGTGCTTCGGAGGTTGTTTCCGGGTCAAGTCCATGAATGACCCCTCGGCTCGTGTCCGGTGGTGGCTTCATGTAGGGCGTCAATTCTTGTTCTGTGGTGCCTAGGCTGATGGCTTGAATCGCTCTTAGCGTTATTGCGTATTCCGCTTGTGCGGTGCTGGCGACGATAAGATTCTGGGCAGTTTGTACGTGGACGACGACGTGATCATAGAATTCTTGTTGAGGTATGTCACTGGCTATTGCGATGCCTTCGGCCAGCGCTCTCGGTGACCAGTTGGCTAGGTTGAGGCCTGAGCGTGGGCGGTGCACAATTGTATAGTGATCGCTTGGTAGACGCGGCGAGGGGTTACGGGGGAGTTCTTGTTTCAATGTAGGGGACTGCTTAGTCGGAGTTTGCAGAGGAGTACTGATGGGTTGCTTTGGCGTCGTCGGCGCAGGGGTCTTGGGGAGAGATCGGATGATTGTGACCCAGGGGTTCTCGGCAGGAATGGTGCGCCCACTTTGGGGGTCGAATTTCATTGTGCTAGTAGTGCTAGTAGGCGTGCATGGGCAGTCTGGCTGGCTCATTCGTCGTGGCGGCGAGGAATTCCGACGTGGCGGCTGTTCTGCATCTGCTAGGCCTAGAAAGTAGACCTAGCGTCGGCGCGGCGGGGCGAGATCTTTGAAGGCCAGTTTTTCGTTGTTCTCTGGGTCCTAATGGCTCACCTGGCTGTCGGGTGTTGCCGCGTGAGGTTAGGAGCATTGTGGTTGTACAGGTTTGGCGCTTCTTGAAGTAGATCCGCTGATTTTTGGTCATGAAGCGGGAGCCGAGGCGAGGTGCACACGGCTGTATCAGCCCCCTAGCGGCGAATCGACCAGAGTCAGCAACTAAGATTTTTTTAACACGAAAGTGTTTTATTCCCGGATGCACGAAAATTTCGCGACGTCATATCTGTCACGGAAGTGACGCCAGTACAACGAAGCAAGCGGCCTGTAATGGGTGCAACCCTGCACGCAGTATCTTCTTGCGGGAAAGCAACCTTTAGTACTAAAGAGTACGTTATATTTAGGGTTGTTCGTTTTCAGGTTTTATATTTATGCCGTGATATCCGAAGATTTCACTGACGTCATATCCATCACGAAAACGATGCCAGTACACCTTTGCCGAAGCGACCCGCCAGCAGGATGTCGCTCGCCAAGCACACCCACAAGACAGCCGCCGACCAGCAAATCAAGCTCAGCTGCAGATTTCGCTGCACATTTCACTTTCGTGCTTTACTGATTCCTATGACAAAGGATTCAACCAGAGTTTTTTAACGCTCAGCCTTCCCACCAGAGCCCTGGTATTCTTCTATGTCAAGGTAGCGGTTCTAATGAAAGCATTATTATAGCATGCTCACGTTACGTTTTTAGGGAGCTTGGCGCTTCGCTCATTCAGCTGGCGGTGGTTGGACATCGATCGAGGGGCAGCACAGAAGAAAAATACAGGAGAAAGGAAGCAGGCAGGACGTCTGCGCACTGCGCCGCCCTGTTTGCTTTCTTTCTCGTGTACTTGTCTACCGTGCTGTCCCACCCCCCTCACTCCCCCCCCCCCCCCCAAAAAAAAAAGAAATGTTCAACCGGTACCAACTCACCCAAATGTGGATTTTCGCGTGGGTGGAATCTATTAACTAGCAGAAAAATTATTGCGATTAAAGCACTCATGGAAAACTCGGAGGGTTAGTCGATGAGTCATCCACTCCTAGCCCAAAGCTTTTTTACAGGGGAAACAAATTGAACAAAAAAAGGTAACACCACAAGAGAAGAAAGACCAGTGCATGTGCTGTCCTTTTTGCTCCGTATTTTGTCTGCTGCTATAATTTCGCCGAAGGTTCTTGCCTGCCTGACGAAAATAACCAGCTTGTGAAGTAGATCGCCAATGAATATGTTTGGTTAGCTGTTATGCTGTGCTTATTGTGTTGCGCTTGCCAAGCTGAACGTGGTTGGTAATATTGGAGGTCTTAAGAGAGGCTCGAAGAAACGAAAAATTCAAACAGTACAACAACACGCCATAAGTGAGCGTACTTGATCCTCTTGATTTCGCCGCAAAGTTTGCCGCAAAAAAACCGGACGTGAATGGGTTGGGTGACTTGAATTTGCTTTAAGCTCGCGGTATTCTCGCGTTATTGCTTCTGTTCTAATAGAAACAGTATTATGTTTGTTTTCAATCGACGTAGCGGCGCTAGAGGGCAATACGCAAACCTTAGTATCAGTACCCAACTCTGAAAGTCCATTCCACTCCAGGACTTAGGTTACCCCGTTTGAGTTTCTCATATGGCATGCTATTTTTGCATATTCTATTCTAAAGCTTCCTACTAGCCTCACAGATGCCGCAAAGCACGACAAATATGGCCATTACCGTGAAAAGAAAAGGGATGTGTGTTCGCGCATATCACCCGTATTCGCCACCGCGCCCATCACTTCCCTGGGGCACATTTGTGCTAGGCTAAAGAAATGGGCTCCCTGGCGCGCATGCGCTGTGAGCACAATCTCGAGGCCGCTCAGCTCTTGATGTGACGATACGCTCCCGTTTGCCGCTTTTGTGGGGAAACGTACTGGAGGGGCATTTTTGTTTTGTTGTTGTTGCCAGCGTCTCTCTTCAGTCCTATTCCGCAGCTGGATGCGCTTTCGTTTGATGGGAACAGCTCGAAAAATAAGCCCTGCCATAACGCGGTGGAGCTTGTGTATGTAAAAGCTACGAACGGTCATGGGAAAGCCGAGCACCTTGTAGATAGAAAGCCTTGGACTGCTGCCCCATCCAATTTTGTAAGCGACAAGCAGACTTGCGCATTGGTGACATCTTGAGATTTCAGCCAGTAACAGTAACAGTTCATCAGGCGCCGTCGGTCTTAGGTGAGCGATGTACCTGCGAAGTTCCGGTGTGTGCATACCAAGCCTTCCTCACCTGACAAAGCCCCGGTTCTTTGTTTGCCGTCTCGAGCGAAGGGCTGCCCGACCGGATGCTTTGGGCATGCATTCACCCGCGTCGCATCGTTTAACACGCGTGCAGCACCGTAGCTGTCGGTAGAAATGGAAAGTGTCCTGTATTCGTTCTTGCGGTTCTTTGTCGTACTTTATTTCCGTCGTATAGCCTCCTCAAGTGCTGGCTCCGCAACTTCGTGAGACGTTCAAAGAGCGCTGTGACAAATGGAGCGACATAACGCATATAGTAAACATTCGGCGTCATTTGTCGAAGGACACTTTCGAGCTGAAATGTGAACGGGCTGGACTTGATATGAAGAGCGAAAAGCGGGCATACGAGTAAAATTGGGGGGCTCTATTTTCTTTTAGACTTTTACGGGTATTGTGATAAGTCAAGTACGCCGTGACTTTCGAAAATGAAGCAGCCATTGTTTCTTGGGGATGTGTGATTGGAAAGTAGCCATTAAACGGACCTTTCATGAGTTCCGATAGACACTTTCACTTTTTCTTCATTCCTGGAAGCACTTCGAAAGCTACTGTTGCCGACAGCATATCGGCACTTCGTGATTTGCTCAAAGATGAAGGTGCACACATTCTAGTCTCTGCCTTGCTTTCGCTGCGATTCTTTTTCTTTACAGCCGAATGCATTCGTTGTTGGAAATGACAGGAAGATGGCCAATAGCGATAATATTGCTTCCGTGACGTCAAACAAGCAAGCAAACAATGCCCTGACTTTCCAGAACACCTGACAACCAGAAAAAAAATTTAGAGAGAGTTTTTAAGTTATTCAATGTGCTCAGAACAGTAACATTTTGCTAGGAAGCTCTGTGGCCATTTAATCTAAGGACTCGGCGCGCTTATTTACCATGTTCTAAAAGCACTTAAAATGCCGAACAAAAGTAAAGGCTGAAGAAGTTTGCAGGATAGCTTTAACGCCCTGGGAGTGGCATTTGGTACAGACGCGGATGAAGCCACTAAGTCAGAATCATAATTTCTTCGTTGACACAGCCTTCCGGGCATCGAGGGAATCAATGGTTGCGTAGACAAAGAGGATAATTACGCACATAATTAAATTATTTAAATTCATGGGCCATAGTGTCCAGGTACAGATTGATCGAGTGAGAGAGTCAAGATTTGTAATATTATAATGGACGGTTGCCCTGTTTTCATGTTTGCAACATACTCTGGAAAATCTGACCGTCCCCAAGAACGCTAATTAGGGGAGCAGCACGTAGAATCGAGGGTTATATCAGTATAGTGCTCTCCCGTGTAAGGTTCTTAACAATATCAAATTGAAGAAGAAACTCTTTAAACGAGACTATGTTTTTATATAATGCTTGAAACCCAAATAAATAACTCACAACAGACACGGCTACACAGATGCAAGGCTAACAACAGGTAAGCGTCGCTAAGCCTCGGCGAAAAAAGTCATTCATCCAAACAACCTGGAAAATGTCCCAGTCCGAATATGCGGGAAGAGTCGAAGTCAGGTAATGAAAAGTCCACAAAATGTGTTCACTGCTGGAATGGAGTTGCCCTGCGTCACGTCCCAGAGGCGCGGTCGTGGTATTTCGGCGTTCAAAGGTACAGGTGGTGTGGAGGCCGCGGTGGTAGAGCACGCACCGAGCTCCCGTTGCACAGTTTTGGCGAATTACGAAAATTGCGCCAAATAGACAAACAGAGGAGGGAAGACAGACAATGCGCATCTGTCTTCCTTGCATTGTCTGTCGCATTGCCTGTCTTCCTTCCTCTGTTCGTCTATTTAGCGCAATTTTCGTATTTCATAATGCACCAACTATCCCAACAGCACATTTTACTCAAGTCTTGGCGAACGCAGCTCTCTTGGGGAGTCGCTGTCTCCTGTCCCACCCCACAGCGCGCGCTGTCCGGCCACCAGATTCACTTGCGGAGCAGACCTCCTGGAGGTTGCAGTTGTGGGGACCTCTAAAGCGGGGGACACATGGGCGGAGAGGGACACGTCTGTGCACGCGATTCTCCGTTCCGGTAGTCGGAACGGCCCCCGCCTGGCACACAAAACCAGCTCTCCGCATGTGTCAAACCTGCTAGATATTTTCCGCCGCTGCCACGCGTCAAACGTGTGGGCAATTAACTGGCCGGGAGCGGCAGCCAATAACAGCACGAGGCGCGAAAGCGTCATTCATGACGTTTCGCGCGGGTTTCAAACTGGAGACTGTATTTGGTGTGTCCTCCGCTCCTGGATTTCGCGAGGTGGCTTTCTCCTGCGCCGCAGCCATGAGCAGCTCAAGGGCGGCCCGCATCGCCGAAAATGATCTGCTGATATCTCTGGTACGAGCAGGAGCAAATATATGGGATCAAAAAACAACTGCGTATCGCTTTCGCCTGCCTTGTAACTGCAAAAGACCACGCTGCATAAACTTAAGAGCAACATCTCTGAGAAGTGTCGGCATTGCAGTGTTTTTTTTTTCTCCGTGTAGTCAGTGAAGGCTTTCTTTATCGTGGTTGATTCGGTGGTTTTATTAAAGTTCATGTGAAAAGAACAACCACCTAAACCATATTCTTGCCACGTTGAATGAGAAAAGCATTTGTAGAAATCCAGATAATTGTGAATAATGCATTCTGACGCCGCTAGTATTAATTGAATTTTTAGAGCGAGATTTGGCTATGAGTAGCCTAATACGTTGGGTAATTTTATTTTGATTTTTTATTTTGTTTCTTTTCGGCAATGATCTAAACTGCACCATTATATTGATTAAGCGCATTCACTTGACCAATAGTGTGTTCTTCCGCAGATGACAGGCGTAGGGCTGGTTTCGTCCGTTTGCGCGATTATTTATTTGTGTTGCCGTCGTTCTTTTCGGGGATTTTTTAGTTGAGTCTTCGTTTTTCGGAATATATGTAACTATGCATTTTTTTAAATTTCGTCCCAATTTTTGCGAAATGGTTGTGCTGTGTATATGGGTGGATATTCTGTTTGACCATTTACTTCATTACGCTATTACAACGATTAAATGTGTTACTTCCGCCAGTTATGCATTTTTGTGGAACTGCAGGGCGTTACATGACTGGCTCGTCTCCTCAATTTTTTTTTCGTAATTCTAACGTGCTTTTGTTGGCTTTTTAAGTTACGTCTTCGTTTTCGAGCACATGTAGGACATAATTTTAGTATGTTCACTGTTGTGATTATTTTTTTTTATTTTTTGTAGTACTAAAATGTACTACAAAAACTAAAATGTTTTTCAAAACTCCGCTTCGCCATTCATATCCATTTAAGCTGTTAATGAATGTAATTGACCCCAATTACTTAAAGCAACAATCACCTACGAGAGGAAATCACGAGCATCGCGGGGCACCCAGGAGAACTCCGTCAAGCGTCAATGCGACCCTTGTGCGGGCTGCCGAAGGCTGCATGCACGCACGACGGAACGGGGCGGAGCTAAGGGGCCCGACGCGTCCAAACGACGCTCCCCACCGACCAAACGGCGGTGGGGAGTGGTTTCCGGAACGTTTACCAGCGCCGAAAACCGGCTTTAGGTGCCAGTTTTGGGTGCCTAACCGGCTTTGGGTGCCTAACAGAGCAACACCACAGGGCTCTGTTATTTCCCCACTACTCTTCAACCTGACCATAGCCCCGTTTACATTGACACGACGAGGGCGCGTTGAGTCGAAATAAACAGGTTTTTTGGACTCGACACCCCCATGTATAAGCGGACGGGGTGGGTCAGAGAGCCGTCGCGGCGAGTCCAGTCAACTCGGAGGCAGGGGGTGGGTTAGCTCGCCCGTCGGGCTGAGTCGGCGGGCCGCGGGAAGCAAAATACCGTATTTGCGCGGTTCTAACGCGACCCCAATCGTAACGCGCCGGTAACTTCGCGCAGGAAAAAAATGTGACACTGACGGTACTGCGCAGATGGAAAAGACATGACACCACGTACCTGGAAGAGGGAGATTTTATTTGGCATGCAGCTCTGGAAGCCAAAAATGAATTGTGCTACACAAGGTTGCTATAAAGTTATAGCGGGGAACACTGAAGTTGCTTGCGATTTCAAGTGCCTTGATATTCATAATTCTAAGCGTTAGTGGCTAAGCAGAAGCACAAAAAAAAAAAAATGTGCAACAGCTGACCAGGGTATGCGGCATGCCATTGAGGAATCAGTGCGCCGAAATTCACTCACGTGGTGTTGACGGATTGTTTTTATTGGATTGAGATGGATTTTGCGGGTACTTCGTGTCCGTTGCGCATGGCAATGCTGCTGGTCGCTTTAAAGCCTATTTCGGTTTTGAGCCCGATTGTAACACGCACACAAATATTAAGCTACCTTTCAGCAAAAGAGGGTGCGCATTAGAATCGTGAAAATACGGTAGCCCCTTTTCCGTGCACCCCGCAGCTCCCCTCACCTCGATTCTTTAAACAACTCGGACGCGTCCAGGCACGGCCGGGCTAGAGAGCGAGCGGCAGCGCGCGCCGCTCCCTCTCTAGCCCGGCCGTGGTCCAGGTAAGCTGAACCCGCCACTCAACTCACCCCGCCCCCGTCGCGTCCATGTACACGGGGCTCATGCTAGCAATAGGAAGAACGCTGGAAGAGAACACGCAGATTTGCAAGTCCGTCCACGCAGAGGATATAACCACCTGAACCAAAGAAGGCAGTCTAACCGAAAAGCTAAATACTCTACAAGAAGTCATAGACAGCATAAAGGGTCTAATACAAGACAACGGCTTAAAGTGCGCTCCAGAAAAGTCAGAATTAATTAGAATCAGCCCATAACCCATTCCCACAAGAAGAATCCAAATAGACGGCAAAGATGTCCAATTCAAACCAAGGGCAAGAATACGGGGCATGTACGTGCAAGAAGACAGAAAAGCAACCACCACGCTGAGCAACCTAAGAAAAACAACGCAACAACTAGGGAGGGTCATCAGACGCCACACACGGACCAGAAAAGGTATGAGAGAGGAGGACACGATCAAACTCATCCAATCCCTCATAATGAGCAGGATCGCATACAGTCTATCGTTTTAAAACCTGGACCAAGGACAACAAGAAGGAGTAAACACTATCATAAGAACGGCTTGCAAGATCGCCCTCAGCTTACCCATCTACACCTCCAACGAGAAGTTCTATATAACCTGGGCATCTGCAATATCTTCCAAGAAATCCAAGAAGCCACCCTCGATGCCCAAAAAAGAGAGGCTATTGAAAACAAGAACCGGCAGGGAAGTCCTGAGAAGAACGGGACACACCATTCACACCGAGTTCGTACAAAAAACAACAGAGCTGCAATCAGAACCACGCAAAGCTCTTAAAATTTCACCCATTCCAAAAAAATGAGCCCCCTCTACAACAAAGGTAGAAGACTAGCAAGAATTAACTATATAAGAAGCACATAGCGGAAAAATCCAGATGCAGTATACTCGGATGCCGCCACCAACCACCACGGAATATCATCAGCAGTTGTTGTGGGCATGCACGGGGAAAACTCCTGGGCTTTCTCATGAGCAGAAAACAAACATCTCAAGAGGCTGAAACCACAGCCATACTACTCGCTGTAAGATGGGGAGAACATAACAACAAAAACCTCATCATCATCACGGACTCTAGAAGAGTCATTAGAAATCTAATATGCGGCCTTATTCCCATAGAAACCAGGAAGATTTTACCAGCCGAACCAATAGACCAACATAGAATATTATGGAGCCCAGCACACGAAGGCCTTGAAGGAAATGAGGGAGCCGACTCCTTAGCGAGGCAAATCAACAGCCGCAGGGAAACGGACCACTCTTACACCCTCCCTCCCTTCATGTCCTATATGATAGATTTTACACACAAAGGCAAGCGAGAAAGACCATACCCACACCGCATCACATGTGAGATGCCGAAGAAGCACGAAACATAAAACTACAAAGCAACGTTTTCCCACACAAATCCAGACTGTCTCTCATGTTCCCAGACAGATATAACGAAGAATGCCACAAATTCAAATTAAGAGCAGACTTATTCCACACAGTCTAGAACTGCCCTATAATTTGGCAACAGAACACCTACCAAACCTCTAGAGAGTCCTGGGATTTAGCACTGTCCAGCTCGGACCTTTCGACACAGCCTGAGCTGCTAGAGAGAGCCAAGCTGGGAGCCGTTGCTACTGGAGTCCTGGAAAAAGGACTTCACCCATAACTCTTTCCACATTCCCTTCTCCCTATTTTAAAATAAAGTTTACTCTCTCTCTCTCTCTCTCTCTCTCTCTCTCTCTCTCTCTCTCTCTCTCTCTCTCTCTCTCTCTCTCTCTCTCTCTCTCTCTCTCTCTCTCTCTCTCTCTCTCTCTCTCTCTCACCCATTAAGCCGCAGTCGCCAAAGAAAAGTTCAGGGCTACCTATCGACACAATGCAAGAAGCATTCCCCTCGTACAAGAGAATTTATTTGCTCAGTCTAAATATAATGGGAGAGGAAAGCGCTGTTTAACTACCAGTAAAAAATTATGGTGCTAAAAATAAATACCGCCAACGTTTTATAAGCACATCTTTACAAAAAGCTTGCTGTTGAGACATTACCATGCCTTGCTAAAAAAGATGCCTATCGTCCAAAGGAAATTATCCGCAAATCGAGAGATTACAAACACAAGTTTTCCAATAATAAAGCTGTTTATATCACGTGCCTCATACTATTTTACGCTGGCTTACTCAGTCAGTCATTCCAGCTTGGCCTTCTTGCAACTCGACGATTTTCTAAGGCAACTGTGAGCAGGCACTTATTTTTCTCCGTGGAAGGAAGTCAGGGCGCAAAAGCAAAGCGAGACCCGCCACGGCGCTTTGTGGCTAAGGCGTTGTGCAGCTGAGCCAAGGACGCCGGTTCGATCCCGGCCGCGGTGGCTGCCTTCCTGATGAAGGCGGGAAGCGAAAAACGCCCGCATGTCGAGATTCCTGCGTACGTTAAATACTACCAGGCGGCCGAAATTAATCCGGAGTCCTCCACTACGGAGCGCCTCGTAGCCAAGATGTAGATTCGGCGTGTGAAACCACACAATAAATCAAAGAGCAAAGCGAGAAACATTCGACGACACCAACGAGATGGGAAACATAGTCTCCGAAATTAGGGTACCTTTAGGGGGCTGAGCGAATGGTGCATCAAGACAAGCTTGCAAAAGCTTTGGAAAAATCTTCCCCGAACAGAAGTTTATCCAAGCTTGCATGCTTTATTTTATTAGAACTGTGCTTGTGCATCCCTCATCGTTAAATATTTAAGCCTCCTTGGACTGAGAATTTAATAAGAAATTAATGCGTAGCGCTTCTTTCCGATTTCCTGCTTTGCGCAGAAGCATTCAAGCTGTTGCGTAATGCATTTGGTGTTGTGGTTTCACGGTGGGCAACAGCAGCATCTCGTGCAATTAAAGAAGGTTGTCATAAAGATGCATGAAACGTAGCGAGGAAAAAAAATCACCCCGCCTAAAAGCGCAAGAAAGGGCGTTGCCAGGCGCGAAGTGAACTCGGCAAAGTGCTCCGGAAGTTCACAGAAACAAATGGCTTGAAAAGAGTAGTGGGAAAACTTCAGTTGGCGCCATCGAGCGAAATCAATACACGAAACGTAGCCTGGCTGCCAGCAATCTCGGCACCCAAGCCGCGACTCTTCCGGCGTCGCTTTTAAGTGGCAAAGCGTGCAGAAAAGTGCCAAGCTGTGGGAAAGGGAGCACCGGGAGGATGCCTTGCAAGACTATGGTCTCAAAAAAAAAAAAAAAAAAAAAGCGACTTTAGTTTTTCCAGCCTCCTCTGCGTAGCCTCCGGGCTACTAATAAATAAAGGAACATTGTCTTTTCAGGCGAAACACTTTTTTTTTTCCCCGGGGATTTTTGTTCAGGCTCTGAACTCTATTTATAGTATCCTTATCTTTTTTCCGTTTCGCCCCTCCTTTGGCAAACTGGGTGCTGTGCCATCCCGAGGTACATGTCGGTTCTCTTCAGCGCACGGTTTTATCGACCGATGCATGTACACGGGGCACTAAGTATAAGAATGCACCCACACTAATCTTTCTTTACGCCATTTTTGGCGGAAAAGGCAGTAAAAATTTTCTCCCTTGCCACGCACCTTTAAGAGGTGTTTTGGCTAAAAAAGGGTGCAAGGGTGAAAAAATCGTGTGCGTGTGAACACCCTAAAATAAAGGTGTAAGGCTGCTTGACACCCTTTAAAATATGGGCGTGGGCAGCGCAGCTACGCGTGGCAATGTGTATCGACTGAGTGCGTATCATGACATACAGACACATTTAACACGCACAAGTCACACTTGAACCACAAATTAATTAAGCAAGGAAACCAACAGGATGCATGGGGAGAGCGAGTACATATTTACTTACCTTAGGAATACATCTTCTCTTGCTTTTATAGCCAGTAGAGGAAAGTCGTTGGACAGAGTCAGCACGCAAAAATCAAATATTTCAGCGCTAATCTCTAAATTTCGCATTTTAATGTGAGCATATACAATTCAGGAAGCGCATTTGCCAAAACTTTTTAATCGTGAGGTGGTTATGATGTTCAATAAGTCATCAAACACCTATTACAAACCCTTCAAGCGCCCACTAAAAAGGATGTTCGTTATGTAAACACCTTTTTTGCCGCGTAGATGTAAAGCTACAAATTAGGATGTTGGAAACTAAGAAAAAGTGTCTAAAATACCCCCACATAGGAAAAGGGCTGTAAAAGACGTCCAAATTTGGAGGTATTTTTTACCCTTTTACAGGGGTAAACTTCGAGTGAGGGGATGTTTTGTGCCTGACGGTGTCTAAAACAATATGAATTGGCGTAATTTATTACCAGCGGAGCTGTTGAAGCTTGAGCATGGTTCTGTGGCGTTAGCAAAAAAAAATACAAAGAAAAAACTGCACCATCTCTGGAGGGTGCACCACCGCCGATAGGGCACTATAACAGTGAAGCCGGCTTTCGCGCCTGCTCGAGTGTGAGCACAAGGGGCGCATGCGTTTGCGAACCTCATACTTTGTCACTTTAAAGGTGATAGCCTTTTGGGGCTTGCAGCTTGCGCAAACCCAAAAAATGGCCCAGCTTGCTCTAGTGCTGCAAGGCGGAAGAAACAGCGGAGCGGGAGAAACAGGTCGGCACCACTTGTTTCCCCCTAGGATCCGCTGTCAGTGGGGGGCACACCGGAACAGCTTTGTAAAATCCGGCTAAGCTTGGCCTCACCCCTCAGCACTTAGCATAGCCTAGCAAGAACATCGCAAACCCAAACAACACTTAGCAAAGCCTAGCATAACCTAGCAAAACTTAGCAACACCGAGAGAAGCTATGTCGGTTCTCAGCTCCCCTGCTTTTTTCTGCAAATGAACGCGTATTTCAAATCCTTTCAACACCCTGCAAAACCGAGGATGTTGCAGTCGGTCAACATCCTTTTTGTCCCACAAAAATGGCGTAAAGCTACAAATCAGGGTGTTGAAACCTGAGAAAAAGGGCGTAATGACTTCCCACCTCCCTCATTCCACTTATACTACACCTTTTCGAGGCGATAATAGTGTAAAATGTTTAGTGTTCGGTAAGAAGGTATCCGATCGGCTTTAACCAAGGTGCCCGATTTACTTATATTACTGGTTTAGTAACACCTTCTAGAGATATCTGGCTTCGTGAAATGAGGCGAAAACCAAGTTCTGGAAAAACAGTTGAGCGCTGCCGCACAATAGCATTTCGATTTTAGTTTGTAGTGTTCCATGAAGAGCTTCTGGGGCGAATATACAAGGTGCTGTTTATGTCAGCGTCGCCCGAATTTTTATTTATTTATTTATTTATTTATTTATTTATTTATTTATTTATCTATTTATTTATTTATTTATTTATTAAAACGATTATTTAATTTCGCTGAATTATTCGTACATCACTAATTCTTCATTCTGGTACGCATACCTCTATCCATGTTAAGAAACATATGACGCGCTCCGCGCGGTGCCCGCACAAATGTGCCGTGATTTTAGCGTGGGGTAGAAGGTGGTGTTGATATAATAGGAACACTTAGTTAAAGTAGATTTATTGATCATTTGATTTTACGGAAATTGCTGGTTTACAATTCTCAAATGATTTATATTATTTTCTTGATCTGTTATGAGAATTTGTGCCAAATATTTTTTTTTTTTCAGGGGCGTGCGAATGTATGCAAGCTATGTGCAGAGCCAACTTTCGCGTACACCAACAAGAATAAAAACGTTGTGGTAGGTGAATACCGTACATCCAAAATTCGGCGATTGTAGGCCTTGATGCTGACGCCATAGAACCGTTCATTCCACATAGTGAGGCATGATGATAACCCACCGTGGTGGCTCAGTGGCTAAGGCCTCGTACTACTGAACTCAAAGACGCCGACTCGACCCTGGGCCGGTGCCCACTTCTCCGGTGGAGGCCAGAAGCGAAAACTAGCATGTGTGGATATTTCGGCTTCCGTTAAAAATCCCTGGGTGGTCAAAAGTATCCCGGAGCCCTCCACTACGACATGCCTCACAGCTCACAGGCAGCCTCCGCACGTTAAACCACATCATTTTTTGAGCCGAGATAAGAGCGAGTACTTTTTTAGCCCAAGTTGTATTATTTGTCTTCAGAAGCAGGAAGCTCCCAGCGCAAGGGAAAAAGGGTAGAGAGTATTGTCCGCTAAAACAGTTTCAGCGTGCTCTCTTCGTTTGTGCGCACGTATATATATTGCCACGACATTTTGGCTAAACGTGAGTGGGCATTCACCGTTGGTTGGTACTTTTGCTGCTACTTAAAACCCCCTTTAAAAGATACCAGCACCTGCGAGAGGGCTCTTTCAACCGGAATGCGGGTTTGTTTCGTAAATCAACGATTACACTGACGGTTTTCTCTATAACTAAAACATACCAAGATACAAAATGTATACAAAAACATCCTGTTTTGTATTGTCGTATACGTGTTCCAGTTCATACCAGTTGCGAGCAGCCTAAACATCAGAGAAACAAAATGACAGCAAGGAACTTTTTTGGCTACTGGTGTTCAGTGACGAATAGGAAAAAGTGAAAAAGAAGAGGAGGACAGTCGACGCTCGGGCACCATCAGAGGCGTGTATGTTGTTCCAATGACACAGGCGGTGATATGCTGAAAGGCGACGATGGAAGTGAAATCGCAGCCCGGAACGTCGCGAAGTCCAACCGGCTGTCGCACAGGCCACTTATTGCCACCAACCATCCCAGGTATCTTGTTCAACGAAATGACCCGCAGGCAGATTACTGGAAGAAGCTGGCATACAGATTCCAGCAGCGCAACGAATTACCGTGAGTACGGCGATCCAGGGCCTCCACACCGCCTCTTTGGCGATCTAGAAGACCTCGAAGACAGCAGTGCTTTGAAGGGGAGGTACACGATGTCGCGGACGCATTGCAACGGTGGCGGCAGCGCTAGTGCAGTCGGCATACCGGTGCAGCGGGAAGGGTCCGGTGTTTTTCTAAGCCCAAGCCACACTGAAGGGAAGAAGTTCAGGAGGTTCGTCAACGGCTGGGCCGAAGTGTTCACCACCATCACCGAAGAAGGAACATTAGAGATAGCCGAGCAGGAATCGCCTTGCTCGTCGTCCCGACAAACTTCGCTCGTTTCGTCCGTGCTTACGGATCCGACATGCAGCGCCTCAGATGCCACCTCGACGATAACGACAGCTGGAGTGGTCTCCAAAACCTTGAGGTCCACCTTTACCGAAAAGTCTCGCGTCAGTGTCGAGGGGCCGACGTCAGAAAGCAGCCTCGATACACAGGCGTCATGGCACGCTTCGAAGACAAGCTTCAGAACCGATCGACCCTCAAAGCACTGCTATAGTCAAGGGGACACCTTTGACGAGCGGGACGAGCCGTCCACGCATTCTGACGAGATTCATCCGTACTCATCATTTTTTGCTATGCTGCAGCTGCTCTCGCGTCGCCCGGAGGTAGCTGCAGCTCGAGACATCTTTTCCACGCTGTCGAAATATTTCACTCACGGGGAAGAGAGTGCTATCACTAACAGTGCAGAGGCGACATCTCCGATTCAGCGACCCAATAGTACCTGTGAGTCGGCGTCTTTCGATGTTGACAGCAGGGGTAACTCTTTTGCTATGCTGCAGCTGCTTTCGCGTCGCCCGGAGGTAGCTGCAGCTCGAGACATCTTTTCCACGCTGTCCAAATATTTCCCTCACGGGGAAGAGAGTGCTATCGCTAAAAGTGCAGAGGCGACAACTCCGATTCAGCGACCCAATAGTACCTGTGAGTCGGCATCTTTCGATGTTGACAGCAGGGGTAACTCTGAACCAAAGAACCCGCTGCCCCAGGAGGAGGCCCTGGGGGACAAGTCAGCCCATACCGACCGTAGTATCCTGCTGTTGCTGAATGTGGTCCTGCTACTTGCCGTATTCTTCGTAGCCAGCGTGGCTTTCCTGTACGCCAGCTTTCCCGCAGTGGCACCCTTGCAACGCGCAGCCGAAGAAGCAGTCAGGGTGAAATCAGAAGCCGACGAGACGAAGACGAATGACGTGATCCGCCGCGCGCTGCCGCCAGGAACGACGTTCATGAGGCCGACGTTCTCTACAACCATCTCACTGCTTTCTACAATGCCTGAAACAAAGCCTGAGTCGTCTGGTAGCGCTAAGACGCAACCGCATAACCGTCGAGCGCGTTAAAAATCTACGTGTGCAGTTACTTGCGAGAACGACAATTGTACATGAAAAAATTGCTTAAGAAATACCTTATGATGCCTCAAAATAAAATCAAGCTGACGTGATCAGAATGGTTGTTGTGCTATTAGAGGCTTAAGTGCTAGTACTAATATGAATAAATACACTTTTACCACTCATTTTTGGCCTAGGTAATTGCATGACGTACAATGAAATTAATTCTCAGACTCAAGCTGCTTGTTTCCGCAGATCACTTGGATGTCTCCGGCAGCACCCCACTATTTTGATTCACTGGTACGCAATACCGGCTTGATAGATAGCGACTTGCCCATAGCAGCCGGCGACAATGGAAGCCAGCGTGCCGAAACATTGCCGTGTAGAGGCAGCGCGCTCCGTCAGGTGGGGCGGGGAAACGTTTATTGTGCCTGCAGTAAAGCGCGCACACGCGCTTCGGTCGTGGCCTACGTCGTCGTCTTGGCGGGTGCTCTGCGAGGATCCTCGCTTGCCATTGCCGGTTCGCTAGGTCCCTGCCTAGCCAGCGCCTCCATCACCTGCTGGACGGTCTGGAGTTGCGTTTCTTGGTGGCCACTCCGCGTTTCTTTCTCAAGCTGCGGCGCTATACGTCCTGAGCTAGCTTCGCTTGTATGTTTGGAGCAGTACCATAGCATGTGCTCGAATGTGGCCGTCTCCCTGCGGCACGCTCTGCACTTGTCGTCGGGGTTTGATTCCGGGTACATCCGGTGCAGTAGCGCCGGGCTCGGAAGCGTCCTCGTTTGTAACTGCCTGAACAGCACGGCCTGTGACCTGCTCAGCCCTTTGCAGGGCGGTGGGAGAAGTCTGCGGGCCACCCGAAAGGCCTTGGTCAATTCGTTGCCGCTGGTCATTGTCTTTGGCGCTGAACCACAGCGGGTGGCCGTTGCCTTGGGCGCGGTCGGTTAGTCCCCGCGCTGGGGCGTGTGCCGCTTCGTTGCGGCTGGCATTCTTCTCCGACGATACGCCTGCGTGCGTCGGGAACCGCCTGATTTAAATCCTCTTGTCGCGGTCTGCCTGTCGGATAAGAATGCCTGCCGCCGTTGGGGCAAGTCTTCTTTGGCGTAGTTCCTCACCGCCTGACTGGAATCGCTGAGGATCATGTGGCATTCTTGGTCTACGATGGCCAGGGCGATGACTATTTCTTCCGCTTCTTCGACTTGCTTGCTTGACGTGCTGGCGGACGCCCGTAAGTTGCCTTCGCAGTCGACCACGGCAATCACGAAGCCGTTGCGGCCGGCATATCCAGCTGCGTCCACGTATCTGGCGCCAGGGTCTTTCGCGTGTAGGTCCTTTAGTGTTTTGGCTCTAATTTATTCCCCAGCCTCGCCAGCTTCGCTTCACTTGTAGTGCGACATTCGACTACTCGCGTGGCCGTTCCAATCAAGATTAATTAAACTGATCAGTACCTCTGATAAATGCCAGCACCGAGAATTTACGGCTCAGTCTAGACCCGCTTCGTAGCTATGCAAACTTCAACGTACACAAGTAAACCACACTGCTACCATATCTGCCTGTCCGATTAGCATTCTTTATTTTCGAGCATTGCCGTTCATTAAGGCATTACAGAGATTTATTGACTTTAGCTTTACCTCGCGAAGGTTTGTGTAAGGGAAACTCGTCAATGCTGACGCAAAACTTCAAAGGGAGGGCTTCAATTTGTATAAAGCAGATACAATGGGGTCATTGTGTGCGTCTTCCAACCGTCATTCTCGCGTAAAAACAATGTTTTTCCAGCGAAGGAGAACTAGTCGACGGCATTCTCTTCAACGGCTTCGGCTTTTAAAAGCGGAGGTGTTCAAGCTTTCTTTTTTCCGTGTGGAATGTTAACAGAAATCTTTCTCAGAGAAGTGTGAAAGAAGGAAAATTCTAGGTCAAGAAGTGTAAGAGAAGTGGCGATGAGGCAAGGAGCCGACAGCAGGTGCGGGGAGTGCGCGTCACGGTTCGCTTAATTGTTCGGATGGGGAGGCACGCGTAGGGCATTGGCTGCGCCTATTGATGGTGATATCTGTGACGTTCAGGTGTTCTCCTACTTGAGAGAGGCGGCGAAAAATGGCTCCGCTGCTTCCTCAGTCTTTGCACCTCAATTGCGAAGGTGACCGAAATTTTTAAACACCACATGTCTTTCCTCTCGGTGTCAAAGATGTTTGGATCAATGATACGACGGAATTTGGTTACAAAAAGGGCTTCAGTTAAACGCCCAACTTTCAAGGTGCAGGTGGTACATTATACTACCTAGAGTAGTCTTTACCGGCTGATGCAACGCTGAAAACGTTTGCACCAAAAACCCCCTTTTTTTTTGCTGTTTAAGGCCTCCCTTCCCCCTTCCCTCGCGCCATGGTCTTGGTCCCACGCGTCAAGGTTCATTTTAAGCCCAGCCATGAGGTGGCGCTCACAGTGGCGCCAGCTTCTTTACATCGACTTGGACGGCGCGTTGGCAGTGGTGCAAATGCGTTCTCTCGTTCTTACCCTTATTCGGCTTCAGGGTTCCGGCAACCAGGCTGCCCATGACTCAGCGCAGGGGAGTCTTCAAGTAACTCCACTGGTTGACAGCCCTGCTCCCCCGCTCTCCCTCAGGAAACAGCTGGATCACGCTCGTCAGGCTAGACACAACCGGCTTGCCGCTGCCTCTCCTGTAGGTTTCCTGCATAATGCCCCATCCCTAACTCGTCCTCCGAAGTTTTTATTAACAAATTTCGCGCGAACGCTGCATTGACTCCCCACATCACACGCAAATGGTATCACCCGACGGGCGATCCTCCGCCCTACTGCCCATATTGCAACACAGCTACGCTAGCAAATCTGACCCACCTTATTGGGCACTGCTCTGCCTACCAATCCTCCCGCCCCATCCTGCTGAATGCCCGACCCAGTCCAAGCGAGCTATCCCCCACGACTCTCAACAACGCCGATTTCCTTGCTGCCCTTGGGCGCTTCACTCTAGAGAGTGGGCTCGCAAAAGTAGTTTAGCCGGGGTCCACCACCCCTATGTGTTCATTCAGGAACGGACTATTGCTCTCCAGGATCTTTAAATGAACATCACCTCGTTACCACCTCTCCCTTCCCCTTTTCCCCTTTTCCCCCTTCGCCCCTTGCGCCCCCTGGGCCCTCCTTGTGTTATTAAAAGGCCTTCACTCACTCACTTACCCTTATTCTCTTCCTTCCACATCGTTTCCTACCTTTCTTCGTTCTCACGGCTGAGACAATTGGTCAATCGAACTCGTTAGCGCTGGCGTGCCATGCTATTCGCCACCCACAGCCAAGCTTACCCAACACTCTTTTAAACTCTTCCCGGAGAAATGGGGCGTAATTTTGAGGATTTCTTCACCTATTTTCTAAAGTGAACGCTTTTTTACTGCGACCAATGGCGTTCTGCTAAAAAAAAAAAAAGATGCATTTCCCCATAGACCAGTTGGCCGGCCGAAAAGCGCTGATAAGAGCTCTGAAAACACGGCACGTGCTTGACACATGACTTTAATTGCGTCGGGACGGTTTACTCATGATTATTAGTAGTAAACGCATATTGGAGCAAGAGGAAATGGGAAAAGGTAGTGGTGAAGCGTCCCCTTCCTCTTTGCCGTACAGGATCGATGATACTTGACAATCGCGAAAAAAGAATGGTTCTACGTTAGGTACGTATCGATCATGAAGGAGGAGTACAATGGTATATATACCTTTACTTCCTAAACCATAAATTGGTATAGATTTAGATCGTTCATAGATGCGTTTACTTAGTGCGCGAAAAATGGTCGCTTGGTTCGTTCTTTAGTTTGCTATTTGGGTATTCGAATGTTTGATGATCGATTGGGCACACTTTCTTTGGATTGAACGAAGCTTTCGCGCTTCTCTAAACTTTTTTTAGAAAGGGGGGTGGAGTTTGTTTTTTTAAATTCTTGGAGCAGCCGGCCTCCTGGTGTGCCATCCACCAACTATTTTGTGCGTCACGGAAACGACTAATGTTGTCGCATTATAATACCATGAATACCCTTCCATTCACTTCACGTTGGAAAATGCATCTGCGTGTCGGTACTTTGCCAAGTACCGAGCCTACAAGTGTTGCTTGCGATGTTCCACCAGTAACGAAAGAGGAACTAGAAAAGGCACTTAAGGGCATGAAAAAAGGGAAAGCTGCAGGCGAAGATGGCATAACCATAAACCTTCTAAAACAGGGGGGAGATATAATTCTGGAAAAGCTCGCTGAACTTTTCTTAGTATATTTAAGGACTTTAAAAGTACCAAAAGCCTGGAGAAACACGAACATAGTTTTAATTCACAAGAAGGGAGGTAACAAAGATCTTGAGAACTACAGACCCATCAGCCTTCTGTCGGTTGTATACAAGCTATTTACCAAGATAATACTTAGCCGCATAACCGCCAGCCTAGACTTCCAACAACCCAGAGAACAGGCTGGGTTCAGAAAAGGATACTCTACAACGGATCGCATCCATGTCGGTTCCGCCCGATCTGCGCTCTCTGGGTTACTGCCAACTCTGGGCGCGTTGGCGATGCAGCCCGCGGGCTCCGCGGAGCCTCCGGGGCTTCCCAATCCGCCCGCTACAGATCTTGGCTCGATGGGTGCAGCTGCCCCTGGGCGCTAGGCCTACCGTCCACTTCTGATGCTCCACAGAGTGTGCCTCTCCAACCTCCTGCAACATTGCTGTCTACGGCGATCGCACCAAAGGATGCGATTGCGGCCACAGGCCACAGGCGCTGACATCACCACTGAAGGTATGGATCACGACATCAGCTCAATCTCTTCAGAGTCTTGAGTACGCTAAAAACGGCACACTCCCCTCTGACGACAAGTTTCAACTTGTTGTGCCTCCCATACGACCTCGAGGATCTAAAAGATCTCTGTCTGTCGCGGCAGGCAACGCAGCTGCAAGTGCCCCAAAGCATGGGCTTACTGTGATCTTAAAGCCGCTGGATTAAAAAAATTATTACTCGCTTTAATCCACCGTTGCTGAAAGAAAGCCTGGAAGGCAAGGCACCGGACGGGGTGCTGCAGCTGCGACCAAATTACAGGCTCAATCTCATGGCTATAGACACAAGGAATGCCGACGCTACTGAACGCCTCCTGCAAATAACAGCGATCGGGGACATTCCCGTGCGTGCCTATGAACCTCGCCCAGCAAGCTGCGCTGTTGGAGTCATCAGAGGAGTACCTCAGGGCATCACTGACATTGAAATACTTGAGAGCGTGCGGCAGAGAACACCAGCACGATCGGCGCGACGCATGGGGGACATCAGAGGTCATACAAATTATTTTCACCACTGACACGAGACCTGAATATGTCATCCTGGGATACACTCGACACCAGGTGTACGACTACGAAGAGAAGCCGGTGCAGTGTACGCGATGTCAGCGTTTCGGTCATATCGCTGGAACGTGCAAGCGCAGATAGCGCTGCCCCCGCTGTGGAGACGACCTTGAGCTGAAGGCCTGTACTTCAACTGAGAAGCGCTGTCCAAACTGTGGCAGGACTCATGAGGCTGACTTCAACTTTTGTCCGACGTTTCGACAAGAGAGAAGCATCTATAGGTACAAGAGCCAAAACAAAGTGGACTACAAGGCAGCGAAGGCGGCGGTCTCATTGAAGAAACGCTCCACGCGTCGCGACACCACCAGAACCACAGAAGAGAGGCGAAGTCAGAACACCGATTTCGACTTCTCCAAGTTCCCGCCGCTACCACCTCAGACGCCTGATCACGTCCGCAAGTTTGAACCCCTCCCACCGCTCCTGCTGCCCCACGGTAGCACGCCTGGACACGTGCCAGCCAAGACCGCATGAGCCGGCAGAGCGTGCAACCATCTACGAACTCTGGCTCATTAATACTCTTCCTCATTGACGCCGTACGGTCAGTTCTAGCACCTTTCACGTCTCCTGTGACTCGTGCTATCCTTACTCTACTTGACACCATTACCCCCTTCCTTCAAAACTGGCTGTAACTTCTATTAGGAGTGCTATGACAGTGCCGATGCAAACTCTTCAGAATCAGGCAACAGTGTTTCAGTGGAATGCCTGCGGACTATCATCTCGGTTGTCTGACTTTAGGCAACTCATCAATAAGCACAGGTTCCCAGTCGTCGCCATTACAGAATCCAGACTGCGTCGGGATGCCCGCCTTTCGGGATACTCTCTGCATCGGTCTTTGACGAGCTCAGAAAACAGCAGAGTGCTCCTTGCAATTCGTAATGACTTAACTTTCCTAGTACATAATGTTGAGCCAGATGACTCGAATGAGTATGTCGCGGCAATGGTGAAGCACAATCAGGTGGCTTTCACTGTAATCACAGGATACATTGCACCTAAGGCAAAGTTCAGCATTAAGCGCCTGCAAGCCCTCTTGGACAGTACACCGCCGCCGCACTTGCTTACGGGGGACTTCAACGCGCACCATCCAGCTTGGGGCAGTGTTAAGACGACACCAAGGGGAAACCGTCTGCTCGATGTGGCCAGCCAAGCAGGACTATCAGTGCTCCACAGTGGTTGTCCCACGTTCTTTCGGGGCAGGGCTTCAAGCGTGTTGGATGTGACTATGCTGTCCACTTCTCTGCTGACTGTCGCATCCTGGTACCCAGAAATTGAAAGCTTCGGCAGCGACCATATCCCAACGTACACCATGATTGATGGAGTTCGCGGCGGTACCATCAAGCGGCCATTGTCGACTGTAAATTGGTCGACTTTCCGAGACATGTTGGAGGATAATGTTGCTGCATTGTCTACGAGCGAAGAGCTGGCGGAATCTATTGCCAGGGACCAGTCACAGTCAACACGGCGGAGCTTGGCGCCAAGGCGTGGGCACCAGTAGACGGACAGTATGAACGCCTTCGCGCGATTCGCAGGAGAGCAGAGCGCCGTGCGAGAAAAACGCTGTCACCAGATGACATTCGAGCTTCAAGACATGCCCAGAAGCGCATTCAGAAGCACCTGAATAAGCTTGCAAGACAACGTTGGAGAGAATTTTGTTCCAAGCTTGATCCCCGCAAACCGCTAACTCACATTTGGCAAGTTTTCCTCAGCCTGAGAGCAACACCGAGTCAAGCTCATCCGTTCTCATTAATAGCTCTCCAGAGTGGCGTCAGTGAACTGGACGTAGCTGACGAATTTTGCGCCAAGGTTACAGCTCCCCGTAGCTCTGCAAGGATTTCAGAAGTCCTGACCGATTGGCTCTCCAGTACGAATGCTACGCTCACGGATGAATTATTCACTATGCACGAGCTTATCTCAGCGTTAGCGTCCGTTAACCTGCTTTCTTCGCCAGGAGCCGATGGCGTTACATACTGCAAGGATTTCAGAAGTCCTGACCGATTGGCTCTCCAGTGCGAATGCTACGCTCACGGATGAATTATTCACTATGCACGAGCTTATCTCAGCGTTAGCATCCGTTAACCTGCTTTCTTCGCCAGGTGCCGATGGCGTTACATACTCAGCTTTGCGACATCCCGGCGGTAACGCCCTCCGGCAACTGCTTACCTTCTACAACAAGTCGTGGGAGACAGGCCGCGTGGAAGCAAGCTGGAAACTTGGTCGCCTAGTTCCGGTCCTTAAACCAGGAAAACCGCCAACCGATATCAACTCTTACCGGCCTATTGCTTTACTAAGCTGCATAGGGAAGGTAATGGAGAAAATGGTGCTGCAGCGACTCGTCTGGGATCTTGAGGACAGAGAAGTGTATCCCCCAGAGATGTCAGGGTTCAGAGAAGGAAAAAGCAGCGTTGACAACGTCATTGCTTTGGTGAGGGACATTCATCGGCAAAAGGCTGCGAAAAAGATCACAGTAGCTGTGTTCCTAGACATCAAGGCGGCTTTCGATAGCGTTTCTCATGAAGCTGTTCGAAGTTAAATGGCGTTTGTAGGGCTACGAGGGCGGATGCACACTTGGCTCTGTAACTACTTGCATAAGCGGCATGTCTATATGACCACCAAGGAAGGCGACACAAGGCGGCATGAGATTACACAAGGCGTCCCTCAAGGCGGAGTCCTAAGCGCTGTGCGGTTTAGCATCTGTCTTATCCGTATCACGAAAGTGCTACCCCAAGGTGTTAACATATCTCTGTATGCTGATGACATCTGTATCTGGGCTTCTGGCATAAAACCGGAGAAGTATACGATCAAAACTGCAGAAAGCTCTTTTTGCAATTCAAAAGTACCCTAGCACCTGGGGCTTGCTAATTTCACCCGAAAAGTGTGCCGCGGTCGCCTTTACGAGGCGGAATTTATCCCGCTATCCTCTGTTCATAAATGAAACAGAAATACCGTACGCTGACAACCATAAATTTCTCGGAGTTACATTAGATCACTCACTATCTTGGGCCCCCCATATCCGTATCCTTAGAGAACGCCTGCACTCATTTGTGCCCATTTTCCGGATGCTGACAGGAAAAACATGGGGCTGCTCAGTGCCTTCGCTACTACGACTTTATAAGGCACTATTCCTTGGCCTTCTGCGGCACAGCCTCCCAGCGCTGAGTGGTTTGTCTAAGACAAACTTCAGAGTTATAGAGTGGGCACAGGCTCAAGTTCTGCGCATCTGCCTGGGCCTTCCAAGGTGCATATCCACGAATGGAACTCTCTGCGAAGCAAGGTGTATATCCGCCCAGACACTCCAAGCCCAAGAGTTCCTTCACACCAGCCTCCGTCACGTAACCCGGTGTGCTGACCATCCTCTAGCACAGGTGTCTTCCCCGCATGTACGGAGCCTCCTACCGGCCAACTTCGAACGCCCAAGCAAGCCTGCCTTTCCGCCATGGAAAGCTGCACCATGGGATATAGGCCTCAACATACCAGGTATAGGCAAGAAATCATCTCTGCCTGAGCCAGCCTTGCGATACTACACGCTGGAGCACATCAGTTCGCGTTATCTTGACCACGTTCAGGTATATACAGACGGATCCGTGAAGTCTGACTCGTCAGCCATTGGAGTTTGGATTCCGTCTGTGGGACTAACTGTGAAAGAGAAACTCAGTCACAAGACGTCGTCCACCTTCACTGAGTTAACTGCTATTAGGGCGGCACTCCTTCACATCACCAATAGTCCCGCTCGACAATGGGTGATTTTTACCGACCGCGGCCTGCCTTGCAAGCACTCATGAAGCCATCCCACCGCTGCGGCCAACTTGTGCGTGAGCTAAACGCATTGCACACACTAGGGCTACGAGACGGGCACCGCATCTCGTTTCAGTGGTTGCCAGGTCATTCCGGCATCCAGGGGAATGTCATCTCTGACGCAGCAGCGAAAGAGGCACACAATCTGCCTTTGTCTATTGGAATCCCGTATTCCAGTCAAGACGGAAGTACGGCCGTGAATGCGCTTGGATGGAAACTGCAATTATCAGCTTGGCAGGACCCTCTTAAGATACCCTTGCCTCTGCACGCGAATGACCCTCAGTGCAATTTCCAGTTTCTGCGAGGTCTGCAAAAGAAAACTGAGGGTGTCCTTCACCGACTACGCCTGAACGTTCCCTTCACTGATAGTTTTCTTTTTAAGATAGGCTGGGCGGACTCGCCATTGTGCTCTGTGTGTTCTGTGAGAGACGACATACAGCGTGTCTTGTGTTACTGCCCGAAGCATACAACTCAACGCGAAACAGCTAAAAGAACTCTAGCGCGACTGCTACGAAGACACTCTTTAGAGCTGCGCCACTTTCTTGGTCAGTGGCAAAATCACGCTGACGCGGCGCGAGGGACAAAGGCTCTCTTAACTTTTCTGTCTGACACGGGACTAACCGATGTTCTTTAAACTTGGGATCCTCAGATTTTTCTCCTAGTGCTGTAAATTTTTTCTACGTTCCGAACTGATTTTATTTTTTATCCCTCTTATTCATTGTTGGTGCGCACTTCTTCCCCTCTTCTTTTTTTTTCACCTCACTATGTTCACCCCCATCTGAAGTAGCAAGCCCCGCCGTTTGTGGGGCTAACCTCTTCAGTATTCTATAAAGTTTCTCTCTCTCTCTCTCTCTCTCTCTCTCTCTCTCTCTCTCTCTCTCTCTCTCTCTCTCTCTCTCTCTCTCTCTCTCCATGTCATCAACCAAGTAATAGAAAAATGCGCAGAGTATAATAAACCACTTTACATGATATTTATAGACTATGGAAAACCGTTCGATTCAGTAAGCACCGCCGCAGTGATGGACGCCTTATATGACCAAGGAATAGAGAAGACCTAACTACGACTCTTAGACGACATGTATGAGGAATACACTGGCAGAATAACCTTTCACAAGCAAAGTTATAAATTCCAGATCCGAACGAGAGTGCGACAAGGTGACACCATCTCACCAAAATTGTTCACAGCATGTCTGGAGAGTGTATTCAGGAGGCTTGACTGGGAAAACTTGGGCTTGCGGATAAACGGCGAATACTTGAGCCATTTAAGGTTTGCAGATGACATAGCCTTGCTCAGTGAATCTGCAGCGCAACTCCAAAACATGATTGAGGAACTAAACTCACATAGCTTCACTGTGGGGCTAAAGATAAACATGAATAAAACTTAAGTGATGATAAATAAACATGCTGAACGCGCTTTTTTTAGACTAGGAGGCAAAACATTGGAACAAGTACAAGAACATAGCTACCTTGGCCAGATGGTCAGTGCGGACCCAAACCACAAGAAAGAAATCAGGCGCAGAATAGTACTGGGATGGGGTGCAGTCAGCAAGCACTCGCAAATAATGAAAGGTAAGAGCCTCTATCCCTAAAAAGAAAGGTATTCAACCAATGCGTCCTACCGGTGATGACATACGGAGCGGAAAACTTGGCGACTTACTAAACAATTAGAAAGCAAGCATAGTTCCGCTGAACGTGCCATGCAGAGAATAATGTTAGGAGTAACGCTTAGGGTCACAAAACGAGCTAGCTGGACTAGGGAGCAAACTCGGATAGATGATATCATAGTCCAGGTTAAGAAAAATAAATGGACTTGGGCTGGCCATGTGGTACGACGAACGGGCAACAGGCAGACCACAATGACAACAGAATGGACACCGCGAGACGGGACTAGAAGAAGAGGAGGGCCATTAACTCGATGGAGAGATGAAATAAGAAAATGCGGAGGCAAAGAATGGACTCGGGCAGTACAGGACAGAAATGGGTAGAGGTCAATGGGGGAAGCCTTCCTCCTGCAGAGTTACTCAATATAGACAGTTGCGAAACTCCGCTTCAGAATCCGGGCGGCGCTAGCCCCCCACTCCGTGGAAGCTAAGGGGCAAGTCGACGCGCTCGGCACCTAGGAGATAAAAACGGAACTTCGCTAAACTATTATTAGTCAAAATTTTTCTGTAAAATAAAGATTGCTTTTTAAATTAAAACACAATAATTACTTAAATTTACTTGTGTTTTTGCGGCTTTTCTTTTTATGACTTACGGCAGCAGCTGCAAGCACTTGAGTACTGCTTCAACGTCCTGCCGACAGACGACAGGCTAGTCAACTTGCCCCGTGCTTGCCCCGGCACAGGGGGGCAACCGAAGACCGGCTTTCGATACATGGGGCCTATGGGGAGTTTCGCAACTGTCTAAATCCAGTAACTCTGTTCCTCCGGCAGTGGACCCATATAGGCTGTTGTTATTGATGATGATGATAATGATGGGTAAGTTTGTATAGCTCATTTCACGCCCTGGTGGTTACTTCTTACGGGGCTTATGTTTATTACATTAGATTGTTGTTCATTTGATGATAGCTCGGTGTTGCTACTGCCTTTGAAGTGTAATGCTTTTGAAAGGGAGAAAATAGTCTTCGTCAAGAACTGCAAACAACCCATGTCATTCGTCTGTATGAGATAGCAATAAGAAAAAAATCGCGCCATGTTACTTATATTGTTATTTGAAGTGCTGAATTGATACGGTGACGTGCAACCAACATTCGCAATTTTTGCACCTCAGCATTGATTCGAATATATTCGCAGGTTTCTAAGGAATGAGTTTATTGCAATTTATAGGTTAAATGGTCTATCTAAATTACAATTCAAATAATGAGAACCAGTCTGGGACACTTTCCTACATTTTTTATCCCAACCCACAATTTCTCCTCGTCTCCACCCCGCTATTTCGCACCCATACCTACCGTAAAGCATAGCTTCTCGTTACGCCTTGGGGGCACAGTTTCCTACTATACTCGGCGACAATTTTCTGTGGCAATGCAGCCAAGGTTACAGAGCCGAATCAAACCGTTTCGCTGCGCAGCTGGAACTACTCCAAAAAAAGTAATTCCATTCGTGTGATCTAAGCATTTCGAAAATACATAGTTCTTGTTTTTATCCTTGGATTGATAATCCCGCCAAAGGATTAGCCAGAATATGTGAAAAAGACAGCATAACGTTTTTGTAATTCCGAGTTATTTGGGTTGCGGCGTTCGCCTCTGGTGTCGCGTTGGTTCTCTTCAGAAAAAAAAAAAGTCTGCGGGAATATAGGGAATCCACCAATCCACTAATGCGCAGCATTCTTATGCCGCTTGGCTAGAGTGGGAGTCCTTTAAAGCCAATTTTCTGTTGTTTTTTTTAATTCTGTTCGACCAGTTATCTCCATTTGCGCTATTATAGCGACTACAGGGTAAACTTTTTTTTCAATTATTTCTTAATTTTTGGTTTTTTACAATTCTATCCGACCAATAATCTGAATTTCGCTATTATAACAACTACAGGTGGAGCGGCCGCCAAATCTATAATCTTCGAGAGGAGCAGCATGTAGTGCGTGTGCGAAGCATAAACAGTTTGGTGGTAAATGGTGGGCCATGACGTGCCGATGATTGACGTGGGGATGTTTGCGTCTTTGTGCATGTCGATTTTTTAGGCTCGTTTGGTTTTGGTGAGCATGGCTGTTCTATGTGTGGTGGGGATCAAACTTCGCGAGAAATTACGTGGGAAATGACAGAATGACCATTGGTCGGTGCCGGGGGGTAACGGAGCAGGAACGGCCTGTAACGGTAGGAGTTGAAGAGCATCCCAGGCCAGCAAGTTGGATTCCATGCTGAGTGTAGGGGCGCTTGAAGGCTGATTTCTGTTGCTCCTGAAGCGTAGTGTCCGTGGTAGGGAAAGGGGGGTGTGGTCAAGGCACAGCGGCTCGAGGTTTGTCGAGGCGGATGTGTTTGGGTAGTCCGGCAATTGTACGCAGGGTAGCTCGATGCAAGCTTTGAAGCGCACCAATGGAGTGAAATACAAAATTTGGGGGTTCACGGAACGAACTGGGAGAGCCCGTGAGAAGAGTGGTTGGAGATCTCTGGGAGGCCTTCACCCTGCAATGATGATGACGACGACGATGACGGAAATGTTGACGATGATCCCTTGGATGTTTCTGGCTCGTACTCACAAGGGGGGATTTGTCAGAGCCAAATCTTTGACTACGAGAGAGAGAGAGAGAGAGAGAGAGAGAGAGAGAGAGAGAGAGAGAGAGAGAGAGAGAGAGAGAGGGTATTTTATTTGAAAATAGGGAGAAGATGTTGAAAGAGTTCTGGGGGAAGTCGTATTTCCAGTACTCCAGTAGCAAAGGCTCCAAACTTGGCTCTATCAGCTCGCGCTGTGTCGAAAGATCCGAGCTGGGCACTGCTAAATTCCAGTACTATCTAGATGTGTGGTAGGTGTTCTGTTGACAAACTGTAGTGCAGTTCCAGAATGTGTGGAATAAGTCTGCTGTTAATTTGCATTTGTTGCAGTCTTCGTTATATCTCTCTGGGAACATGAGGGACAGCCTGGATTTCTGTGGGAAAATGTTGGTTTGTAGTTTTCTCAGTTTTCTTGCTCCTTCAGCATCTAATATGTGATGAGGTGCTGGCATGGCCTTTCTCACTTGTCCTTGTGTAAAAGGCCTTCCATATTCCGACTTGGAACAAGTGTGTCTTCCCGTAGACTATGCTCCCAATGCAAGAAAGGGTTAATTTATTGTGAAGGAAAAGAGGGGCGTGAAATGGAAGTACACAGGGATAAAACCAAGAATTACCCTATCATCGTGGCTATCTTAGCGATTAAAGCGGCCTGCAGCAGAAAGGTACGCTTGAGTACAATTACAAATATTCTGTTCTGTTGCCTCAAAAGATAAAATTAGCGGTTTGGAAAGTGTTAGCCCCATACGGCCAATGGGCTCCTTCAATGAACTGGAACGGGCTGTGTTTGATAATGATGATGATGATAATGGTGTATTGGCTTCTGCACAGCACATTTGTATCTTGAGCCCATTTAATGGTTGCTGTAACTTCGTGGTAGCTACGGGCGTAGGGCCCTGCTTCAAAAACATCATCACTATTTCGGGCCTCCGACGGCAGTGTGCATATGAGAATACGGTTTGCCAATACACGCCACGGGCTGCATATTGGTGACAAAGAAGAAAAAGAGAAGGAACAAGGAACAACAACAACAACAACCACAACAACAACAACAACAGCAAAATGTCCCATCCCGCTAAGACTGAGAGCCTCTCGGAGACTTCTTCCGAGGAGGAGGACATTGGCAACGCGGCAAAATGTCTAGCGGCCAGCAGCAGCAACGCCTGGTTGGCCTCACCTGCGGGCAAACAACGCGACAAAAAGAAGGCTCATCCGGTCGGCCGCGACGATGCTGAGGCTTCAACGTCGGAAGATTTGTCACAACAAGAGGTGAGCAGCTCGGAACAAGTGCGGGAGACATTGCGAAGCACGGGAACACGCGAGAGGGATCGGAACGAAGCTTCATCCCAACAGATGCACGGCGGCGGAAACAAGACAGCGCTAACTCAAAACGATAGCAGGGGTGTGACGGTGGAAGGAGCCACCGTAGCGCCCAAACCGACCGCACAGATGGCAACCGTCAACAGTCCAGGACCTTTGCAAACCATACCGGCGCGGCTTAATTCTGCCGAGAAATTAAGCACTCCGCCTCCTAGCCCGAAACCTTTTCATGAGATGCCGGTTAAGACCATCGATCATGAGCATTTGAAAACAAAGCTGGAGCAGTTGCGTATCCAAGCATCCAACGTTCAGTCACTGGACAGCTCTACAGGGACGTCTGAAAGAATGGCCTACGGCTCTTACAGTGATGCCGCGTCTTCAAGCACAGAGCAAGGCAGGCACCAGCAAGGAAAGTCTGTAAAAAAGCTAACTGGCACCGATGGAAAGCGCTCGAAAAGGATGAGTTCAAGTCGGGAGAAGATTTATCTCCCAGCGGAACAAGAATCGTAGGGGGACCACCAGGATTGTGATAGCACGTTCGCCGTCCTTGACACCTTCGAACCCGGTGTGCTTCTCGCCACAAGTGTAATGTATTTTCAAGATGTGGAATTATGAAGCATTCCTGTTCAATGGCAGTAGGAAAACGTGGTTTCTTTAACTGCCTTGTGTCAGCTAAAACAGCAGAAAGGCCCGCCAGTTTGACGGAATTGCTACACCACGTACGAAGAGAACAAACAAGGCTTCATTTATCAGTTACTGCCACTGGGGTTACAAGACATTTTTAGTAAGAATTGTTCTACACGCAAGACAGTGTTTGATAGCTCTTACAACTATGTTCTCGCCAGTCGTTTAATACCGCACCAGGGAACCTAATGCAATGTAAGCAAAATTTGAAGAACGTCATGTGGTGCTTTGAGTTGCTAATTAGGCATAATAACAACGCATTGACAATCTACAGAAAATCATGTTATCAGTCTTATTGAACTAGATTTGTGCCTGTGTACGAAATAAAGTAGAGCAAATTCAGTGTTATATTATAATGGTGCATTGTTTTAGTAAAAAAAATTGTATGCTAAACAACCCATACCATAAAACATACGGTATCTTTATTTTTTTTTCTGTGACTAAACCATAATCCCGGAACTTCGTAAACTGAAATTCATTATTTTTATTGAATGCATGATTTCACTGCTTCGAGCAAATGCAAAAGCACCTGTTTCTTTGTTATGACGATGCCTTCTTGGTTTAAAACACTGAGGTAAGGTTAGGCTCTTGGTAAGGCTCTTGAACGAACGGAGAATGGGAGGAATCAAGGCCACAAGTCTCGATGTGGTGGATCCATATAACCGTATTTACTCGCGCAATGATCGCACTTTCTTCCCAAAAAATTTGATGCAAATTTAGGGGTGCGTTCATTACGGGGGGTAAATTTTTCGTGAAAAACTTTTGAGCACAGAAAAGGCAGGCAAATTGTGGGTCAAAATTTTTACGGTAGGTCTCATAACATAATAAAATTAATAAATAAAACCATAATAAACTTCCGCACACCACCGCCATGACGTGACATGACAAAGACTTTATTAAATCGCCTGCAGTAGGCACCCCGTTGCCGGGATACCTAGACGCGGCCTAACGTCGGTCCTGTCTGGACCCTCTACTCGTCAGCGTCCTCGCTACTCGCCCCCAGACTAGTCGCCGTTACCCCGAGGGGTGGCTGACGCCTCGCAGCTTTCACTCGGTCGCTGTCTTTCGAGGGCCTCCAGGATCTGCTGGACGGCCAGGAGTTGGTCTTCCTTATTATAGCTCCGCGCCGCGTCTTGAAGCCACGGCGGGATCACAGTCTCTGTTTCCGCTTCTGCTGGTCTTGCTGCACAATTCATTCCACAGGATGTGGATCATAGTGGCCCGAGCCCTGCAGCACACCTTACACGTGTCGTCCGGATACTGTTCTGGGCATATGTGCTTCATTATGACCGGAGTCAGTAACGAGCCCGTCTGCAGCTGTCTAAATAGCGCCGCCTGCTCCCTGGTAAGATCAGGGTGCGGCGGTGCCATTACTCGTCTGTCCACCGCCAGCCGCTTTGCAAAGGGACGCAAAATGAGGGTTTTCATGAATTGCGGAACGCGGCGGAACCAGCTTGCTGCGAGGTGACAACAGGGCGACCTATAAGTGGCTGCCGCTGTCACAGTGCGGGACATCTAAACAGACAAGGGGACCGATGCAGCAAGCTGAGCGCATTTTTTTTCTGTGTCGTGTGAGTGCATTATATGTATTTAGTGAGAGTTTCTTCCTCATCAATATTGAACGCATGCTTGCCGACATCGCTGCTATCGGCAAGTCTGCGGCAATAACGTCGCTATGTCCTCTTTGAAAGGGAAAGAAACAGACGTAAGCACGATCATTATCAGCTATAGACTTGGCACACATGCCATACACTGCTGCGGCAAGTTCAGGGTGCGTTCATTGCGCAGGAAATTAAAAAATCGAATTTTGACGACAAACATCAGGGGTGCGATCATTACGCGAGTGCGATCATTATGCGAGTAAATACGGTACTTCTTACCGCATGATAAGGTGCTAAAAGCAGGGAAATCATGCATTCAGGAGGAAAATGAGGAATCTCAGCTTACGAGTGGTTCCCGAATTACGGTGGAGCGCTTTGTTTATTTATTTTTTTTAATTTCTGTCATGATCCATGAACATCTTCCAACAACAGCGCAAGAACGCAGACACTAGGGGAAGAAAATGACAGGACGACGCCACCAATACCAACCCGCCCAAAAGTAGATCCTTCTATAGTGCGGGAAAGCTATTATTTCTACTTGGAGGGTGATCAGCGGCTCATTCTGCGTAAAGGTGTGCGCATCTGTTCGGAAATTCCACCAGGGTGGAGTAATATTTTCCTTCTCGGTGTAAACCGGGCAGTTCGAGACGCACTGCGGGGGGTTGCTGACTCGGTGTTATGGTCTGTCAATAACTGCTCACTTTTTACATACAGTACGGCAATATAACACCCAGCGGGATAAAATTCACAATCAGACCTCGCTACACAACCGCACAAATTAGTGAAGCAGGGAACGAAATGTTAACACAACGAGGTTGATCCACTGAGACAAAAAAAAATGGTGCAATACTGGAGAAACGGCAGAGCTGGCAGCCCCTCTTCCCTTCGTAGGAGATCCAGCTGTTGCATTTCACATGGATTTCGGAACTTGCCTCTGAAGGTACTTCATGACTGGCCGGCCCGGGTCGCATTCTCCGCAGGCTTTCTCTCCCAAAGTTGACCGCGTTAGCACGCGCAAGAACCCGCGGCAACTAGCTTCGCGAACTGGCGTCTGTAGCGTGAACTCGGCGTCTTTGTTCCCAGACGCGAACGCTCATGAACTGGCAAGGAGAACGGCACGAACGCTGGGCAGAGTGCTCTCGGAGGTCGAGCTGGCCGACTCTGGGCGCTCCTCACGAGGCGCAATCTCACGAGCGCAAGAGATTTTTCTTGGTATTTTGTTCTGGTAACGCTGGACGGCGAAACTATAGCTTAAACAGCTCTGCTGTTAGGACAATACGGTCGTCGGGAAGCCACCCGTTTTCTGAGGGTGTAGACAGAGGGTCCCCTTCCAATCCGGCCCGCTGTTCCGATCGCTGATAGTGGCATCATTGGGCTCGAAGGCGTAGGCCAAATGTTTGTTCTGCTCGACTATATAAGCAGAGGGAATCGACAATGATGGGACCGTAAAAACATCGGTACTGGTTTTCTTGCCGGCTTGGAGCGCGTAAAACCATGCCATGGCGGCTACGGTGATTTCATTTCATTTATTTCATTTATTCGTCCTTAAGGGCCAGGAGGCATTACATAAGGGGGGGCGTACATCAAGGTTGTAACATCTTCGCAAAAATGTAACAAGGAATAACAGAAAAAAGGAAATAAAAAGACAAAAATCAGCACTCAAGTGATGGCGTACATCGGGGTTTCAACAACTTCGTAAAAAAGTAAAAATGTTCACAAGTTAACAAGGGAGAACAAAAGAGGAGATAAAAAGGAAGGAAATTAACACTCAAGTGACAAGGCGTACGTCGAGGTTGTAACATATAAAAAAGCGACAATGGTCACACATAGTAACTAGAAACAACACTAGAAGGAAATAAAAGCAGGAATGAACACTCAAGTGACTACACCAAGACTAAGAATAAATTTTACAGGAGTGTAATAACAGATAAGGAAAGAAGAGTGAAAAGGAGATACGAAGAAGGCAGGTGGGGTGTTTAGGTAGCATCGGTTGGGTTGCTGATATACGTTAGTTTTTCGCGAAATTTTGTGCGATCGCTGCACGAAGCAATGTTATCCGGCAGCGCGTTCCAAAGCGTGACGGTGTGGGGAAAGAATGAGCTGCTCATCGCCGTCGTGCGGCCCTTTATCGCCGCCAAGGGGCGAGTGTGGGATATACGGGACGATGTCCGAAACGGGCGTTTCAGGAGGGCGTGTCCTGACCGAGTGAAGTAAAAGGTGTGCAGGAGGCAGAGGCGAGAAATTATGCGCCGCGAAGCAAGCGGTTGAAGAGATAGAGTTTGTTTTAAGGCGGTTATGCTGGTTCGTCTTGAATATGCTGAAGCAATGAAACGAGCAGCGCGGTTTTGCACGGCTTCTAAGTCATCGCTGAGATAAGCTTGGAATGGGTGCCAAATGGATGATGCGTACTCAAGTTTTGGTCGAACGTATGTTAAATATGCAAGTTTTTTTATTTCGGAAGATGCGGATTTTAAGTTGCGTCGCAAGTACCCAAGTGTGCGTGAAGCTTCACAGCGGATTGTTTGAATATGTGTCACCCATGATAGAGATGGCGTCATATGAAGTCCTAGATACTTGTAAGCACTGGTGTGGTCAATAGGAACGGAGTGAATGCAATAAATGTTATTCATGGTGGTGTGTTTGCGCGTGAAAGACATTACTTTGCATTTTGTGAGGTTTAAAGACATATGCCATTTTTCGCACCAGGTAGCGATGGTGTCTAGATCATGTTGTAGGGCGATAGTGTCATTAGGTGAAAGAAGGGGGTTATACAGGACGCAATCGTCCGCGAAAAGGCGCAATTTTGATGTTATGTTGGTAGGGAGGTCGTTGACGTAAATCAAAAACAAGAGTGGAGATAAGCCTGCTCCCTGGGGAACACCTGAGGTTACATTGGTTAGAGCTGACTGGAAATTGTTGGCGCAGGTAAACTGGACGCGTCCAGTTAAAAACTGTTCAAGCCATTTTATAATGTTTGGACTGATACCAAGGGGAGTTAGTTTTGCAAGCAGATGTTTGTGAGAAACGCGGTCGAAGGCCTTCGAAAAATCCAAGAATATTGCGTCAATTTGAAGATTGTCGTCCATGTGTTGCAGCAGGTCATGTGTGAATTCGGCTAATTGAGTTTCGCAAGACAGAGATTTACGAAAGCCGTGTTGGAAGGGGTAAAAAAAATTGATTGATTCTAAGTAAAACATTAGGTTAGATGCTATGATGTGCTCGAGGAGCTTACATGCCACACTGGTAAGAGAAATCGGGCGGTAATTGGAAGGTGCATCGCGCCTGCCTCCTTTAAAAATGGGGACTATTTTCGCTTTTTTCCAATCGTCAGGCAAGGTTCCTGTGCTTAAGGACTGTTTGAATATAAGGTACAGAAATTTACTAGAGATATGTATAGTACCTTTAAGTAATTTTGCATTGATGTCATCGCAGCCTGCTGATGATGATATTTTAAGAGAGCGGATTAAGTTGGTTATGCCATCCAGGGTTATTTGTATTTCAGGCATTGTTTTGGGGGAGAAGTTGGGTAAGGGTTCTATAGGGCAAGAATTAAAATCGTGGAAGACCGATGTAAAGAATTCGTTTAGGGCTGCTGCGGAATCACTGACGCCTATGGGTTCCTCACTTGCATCGACAAGGTTTATCTGGTTAGTTTGTGGTTTGGTGGAAATGGTGCGCCAGAATTTATTTGGGTTTGTGCGGAGTATTGAAATCAAGTCAACTTGGAAATATTTGTCTTTGGCGTCATTTAATGCTTTGATGTATTCAGCCTCACAGAGGCGGTGTCGCTCCCATGCTTCTGGACTGTTTTTGCATTTTGCGGTTCTATACAGGCGCTTTTTCCGGTTTAGCAGTGATTTTAAGTGTTTGTTGAACCATGGGTTATTCGAGTCTGATTTTACAGTGATTGTAGGTATATATTTCTTTTTTAAGCTGAGCAACATGTTTTTATAGAGTTCCCAGTTGGTGTTTACTGAACGAGCCTCGTACGACTTTTCAAAATTTTTATAGTAGTGAGTAAGTTCTTTATTGATTAATTCAAAGTTTCCTCTATTATAGTCTGTGATTAATTTCTTCGTAGGTGACCGTCTTTTTATTGGCATAGAGAGGGCTACATGAAGAAGGTTGTGGTCGCTAAGTCCGGGCAGTACTGTTACACTTGATACATCATCAGGGCAGTTGGTGAGCAAAAGATCAAGTACGTTGTCACCTCTTGTAGGCGTCGTTATTGTTTGGTGAAGGTTAAAGTCTAGTACCAAGTCTAGAAACTGTTTGTGTTCATTCGAGGGCGACTGATTTGCCACCGCGAGAAGGGACCAATTGATGTGAGGGTAGTTGAAGTCTCCAAAAAGGAAAATTGGCGCTTCGGGGAATTTATCTTTGACGTTTGTGAGGGAGTTGCGAAGGTGGTCACAAAAAAGCGGATTACTGTCCGGTGGTCGATAACAAACGCCGAACACTAATTTAACCGATGAATTGTGCACGCACACCCATGTGAGCTCAAGGTTGTCATCGCGGCTGACGAGTGAGGATGACAGGCTACTTTTAACTCCAACGAGAACGCCACCTCCTCTCTTGTCCTTTCTATCATGGCGGTATAGTGTGTAATTTAGGTTCAAGGGTAAAACTTCACAATCTCTAATGTTGTCATTCAGCCATGTCTCAGTGAGAAGAATTACGTCGGCGTCAATGTCTGTGATAAAACTGTGTAACTGATCTCGTTTCGGGACTACACTTCTAATGTTGGTGAAAGCAATGTTGATGTCTACAGAAGAGGATGGACGGTTGTTTGATTGACCTTGGTTGTTTGCTCTGCGTCAGTTACCACATGCTTCGGCACTGAGATGATGCTGAGGGGGGAACGGCGCAAACGCAGGGAAGTCCTCGCACTCTAAAACGGTATCGGTTGCCGCGTCGTAAGAATAAGATTTACTTCCTACGTGCAGTTTATCAACGGAGAGTTTGAAGGCACACTTTTGAGGTCGGATGAATTGTATTAATTTGGAGCGCGCGTATCGAGTAGCGGGAGCGAAATCTTCTCGGATGGCGTAATCAGTTCCCTTCAGTTGGCGGCCGCAAGCAAGGATATTTTCTTTAGTCTTGAAATGGTTTAACTTTACAATTATGGGTCTTTTTTTGTTGTTACTAAATTTGCCTAAGCGGTGGGCACGTTCGATAGCGTTCTCGTGCAATTGCAGCTTCAAGGTGGCAGAGCAAAATTCTACTATTTTTTTCTCAGCTTCCTGCCACGTCTCTTTTTCTGCGTCATCGATACCCAGGAACAAAAGATTGTTCCTCCGCATTCGGTTGTTAGTATCTGTGTGAGCCGCTTGGAGGACCGCGATTTCACGTTTGATTGCATTTGCCTCGTGCACAACTGGGTCGGGATTATTTGTTGGTTGCGTGATTTCCAGTGCGGTAAGCCTGTTAGTGATATCTGTGATCATTTTTTCCTGTGACAACTGTGTGGTCTTCAGATCTTTTAGCTCAGTTTGAATAGCATTTTGGCATTCTTGAAGCTTACTTATGGCAGCCAGAATTTCTGTGGTAGGACCAGGGTTTAGCTCAACGTCACCGGACAGAATCAGCAACAAGTGACACAATAAATCAAATGCAATGGCATCTGTACACACGCGAATAGCACGGCGCCAGTCTGGGTCGTAGGGGCACGACACCGCAACAAGAAAGGGGTCATCACTTCGGTACTGATTTGAAAAGCGGAGGTAACTAACCTGTGTCAAAAGATGCAAAGGCATGACTGCCTGTCCTGCGGTGTCGTGCCCCGTCTGGGTTCGGTGCGGTGGCTCCTTAAGTACGCATGGATGTCCAGAGCCGGTAATTGCTCGGGGGAGCAGGAAGGGGCAACCGGTCGCGGCGGGAAGAGGCTCGTGTTGGGAAGGTCGCGCGCTCGGATGTTCGGCCAGGGTGTGGAAGGTTGCTTCGTCGCAGCCGGTAAGGTTTAGGCGACCGTCACGGAGAAACAGCGAAGTCGACGCCTCGTTGGCGAAGTTGACGTCTCGGGGAAACGGGAAGAATCCGAGCAGTACGACCTGTGTCAAAAGATGCAAAGGCATGACTGCCTGTCCTGCGGTGTCGTGCCCCGTCTGGGTTCGGTGCGGTGGCTCCTTAAGTACGCATGGATGTCCAGAGCCGGTAATTGCTCGGGGGAGCAGGAAGGGGCAACCGGTCGCGGCGTGAAGAGGCTCGTGTTGGGAAGGTCGCGCGCTCGGATGTTCGGCCAGGGTGTGGAAGGTTGCTTCGTCGCAGCCGGTAAGGTTTAGGCGACCGTCACGGAGAAACAGCGAAGTCGACGCCTCGTTGGCGAAGTTGACGTCTCGGGGAAACGGGAAGAATCCGAGCAGTACGACCTGTGTCAAAAGATGCAAAGGCATGACTGCCTGTCCTGCGGTATGCCACGACGGAAGTCTTGGCCACGTTCAGATGGCTCTGTTGTAAAGGAAAAGTGGGAGAAGAAGTTCAGGCGGTAGTTTCCCGAGCAGCTTATCTCGATGTAAAAAAAAATCAGAAATAAGTGACATCGCTTCATCAATCCCAGCGTTGACAAGACCTTTCTTATTCGTTGTGGCTTCAGAAGCCATTTAAAATGCCAATTGTTGTCATCGGGGTACAAGTCCTGGCTATGATTTTCAGAGCCCTGCATTAGCAAATGTCGTGCCTAGAAGCGCATCCCTCATTGTGGATGCGAACCGCGGTTGTTGGTGACAAGACAGCCACATTGTCCCTATTCTTCGTCTTGCTCATCTTCTTCCTCTCCTTTAGGGTAACGGCGCACCTACTGAGAGGGATTTGTCGGGGATTGAGATTGATCTAATTAGTTACGCGTTTTAGAATTGGAAGACAATGATTGGGAAGAGAAAAAAACAAATCATACGCTTCGTAGAGGGGGTGTAGGACGGACAATTGTACAAATCAGCATACGCGGCCTCCATTGGCCATGATGAATTCATGAAGAGGGAGGTAAGTTTCTTTCCTTGCTTTGCCTAGGCTGCTAGAGCGGGCTGAGGAAAGTACGGAGGATTTTAATCCAAGTCAAAGACATTCTAATGGGATCGTTGGATAAATTTTTGATTGATCTGATAAACGGCGACATTAGTACCTCAAAGGAAAAGAAGGTGCATTTTCTCTCAATGAGCGCCCCTTTCCTGGCCAATCCCCCTCTGCGGGTATGAGCCATATCTTTTGACACCACCACAACCATGAAACATTGGTGCAAGCTATAGCTTGCCGCATCCTCAAGCGCAACCCGAAACGGCAACGATAAAGAAGGGAACGCAATTTGGGTCGGCCTCCGCGACGAGCACATGGATCGGAGTCCTCCATACACGGATCGCAGCTCAACAGCACAAGATCCCTTCGCGCAGAATGGCCTGCCAGACGACAAAGTATCGCGAGTGGCAACGCCGGGCCTGGCAATCACCAGGGGACGCAATGTCAAGTTATACTGTAAAAGGCCTCTCCATGTCTCCCCAGCAAAGTCATTTGGCGGGGAAAAGGGTCGGACGTTTCTTCCCGGAGGTGTGCCTGCTCTACCGGCCATGCCGTCACTCGGACAAGCCCTTTTCGAGGAAGCTAGCAAACCTGAGGACGGGCACCACGCTGTCTTGGCTCAAGACATCTCCAGCCATGTGGGCCCCTTTTCGTCGAAGGGCTTTTATAATGAAGCGCCGTACAAATTACGCCCTCAGTGTAGGAGTGTATCGAAGGTCATGTCTTCGCAGTTCCTCAGCAAAGGAAACCAGCATCGCCAAAGCCTAGGCAAGCTTTCCCGCTTGTTGGTTCGGGTAGACTCCGTGAGCACCAACGGGCAAACCTTTGAGCGCCCCGGTGCGTTTCGGCGAATTTTGTCACACTTGACAACCGCTGAAGCGTCTGGAAGTCAAGGGGGTCAAAACGTACGCCCTGGCGATCCTTCCCGCAGTCAGGGTGACTGGCACCGTCGTGGCAGCGGTGTGCGGCTGTTGCTGGCCGTGGGCTTTCTTCTGTCAATGTTTGTCCTAACGTCAGTGTTCTTCGTTCGTCGAAGCCCAGGCGCGCCTACTCGAGACACAATGAAACTACTTCCAGTCAGCGGAGGACTACCAAGGAGTTCTGCCGTCAATGTAACGAGTGGCAGCACTGCTGATGGCACCTCGAACGCGATTGGTGCTGGTGCTTTCGGACACAACAAGACCCACGTAAACTCTCCCCTGAACACTGGCGAGGCTCGATTTCTTGTCGCGTCTGCGACTAACAGAACCGAAATTAGTACCTACTGAGTCCATGAACAGTGAAATGAGAAAGATTTTTGAGGTCAAAGTAATGTCATGAATAACCGTTTTCTTGAAGCAGCGTTCGCAGCCAATAATAGCGTTGTAATGAGCAGAAATAAACATCTTAATAACTGGTATTACAGAAATAATCCACAAGAAAATTAGGTTTGTAGGGGAAAGTTTTATTATGGTATGGGATATGAAATGAGCAAAGGAATTATCTATCCTCGTTGGAGACATTTTGATGCATTGTCTCTTTGAGTTATTTGAATGCAGCAAATCCTTTTGAAGGGCCGTATGTTTTGGTTACATCTCATGTCCGTCCCGCATACGGGATGTTTTATCATTCTCATCAGGTTTTTTTCTGCCCACGAAGGTACATAACGCGATAAAGGTTGCCATTTCGCCGTATTGTGAGGTTACCCTCTCCGTGCAGGTCTTGCCGGTTGTACGGTTCTTGTGTTGATAATGAGAAGTATTGAGAGATACAGAGAGAGAAAAATGTTTATTTAAACAGTAGGGAAGGAGTAGGGGAGAAAAAGCTATGGGCAGCGGGTGACCATCCTAGTCAGGTAGGCCGCGTGCTGCACTGCCATCCTCGCCCAAGAGATCAGGGCCTCCTGGTCTTCGAGTTGGCGGCTCTGCAACGCGGACTCCCACTGCTCCAGAGTTTGGGGATCTGGGTGGTGGAGGGTTGGTGGGGCACGTCCAGACGAGATGATCGGTGGTTTAGGCTCATCGCAGGAAGGGGGGGGGGGGGGGGGAGGCAGTCGCACGGGTAGGTAAGAGGAGAGATGTGGTGGAGAGGGAGGTGATTGTTGTGTGGTTGGCCCCTTCTGGAAATGCCCGGTGAAGGAGAGCTCGAGAGGCGGCGTGTGTCACCTCGTTCCCAGTGAGTGCAGTGTGGCTGGGTGTCCACAGCAGGGTTGTGGAGTGGGCATCCCCATTCCATTCTAATTTCATTCCGAGGAATTTGAACTTGTCGTGGTTCCAGTCCTTCCAATTTTTCGGAATGGCAGAAGTTAGCGCACGCCAACTCCTGGAATAAATGGGCAGTTCAATTTCATTCTTTTTATTTCTCAACGTAAAACTGCCTCAGGTGCTCTATCGAGTTACTGAGAGATGCAACATGAATCTGATTTATTACACGCGTTGAAAATTGCAAAAGTGCGCAAAATGTGTCACTTGTCACCAAAGTTGAGATGTGGCACAGCTTGGTTACATATCTCGTGTAGAACAACCACCCTTCGAATGCAGAGCGTACCATCCCTTCCTAATGAAAGTTGAGAGAAGCGCAAAAGCTAAACGCGCGTCCAACTTTAACTGGAACAGGCGCGGAAAGACGTAGACTAAGAAAGAAATACACAGGACGACGCGCTGTGTATTTCTTTCTTAGTCTACGTCTTTCCGCGCCTGTTGTCGATAAGAATCAGCACCAACTCGCCCAACTTGCCATCTTGTTTAACTGGAAGTTCGCCCAACCGATCGTCTAAACCTTCAAACACCCAAATCGGAAGCCAAGAGCGAACCCATTCGACGACGACTAAGTAAATGCATCTACGAACGATCTAAGTGTATACCGCTACGTGGTTTATGAGATAAAGGTATGCAGTTGTACTACTTCTTCATGATCGATGCGTGTGTTGTCTTATTCAGAACCGTTCGTTTTCGCGAATTTCGAGTAACTGTTTTGCCCAATGGAAGCCCGGTTTCAGAGAGACAGAGAAAGACTATTTGCGGTGCTTATGACGGCTTCCGGGCACGCAGGGCCCTCGATCACCCACGATTTCTTTTTGATATAGGTATAGATAGGGCGCGGCCGGTCGCGGAGAGCATCGGCGTCGTTAACTTTTCAACATTATATGCCGTTGCTGGAGCCCCAGGGCCCCGCTGCAGCACACGGTCGACTGTTTAGCGCCGTATTCCCAGGAGATTCAAGCCTTTTCACTGCGTGAATTCTTTCGCTCCACTGCTGCACTGCTGCTACTGGGGCAAGAAAATCCAACTACATTACTTTATCGCGCTTTTATTTTATTAATCTGCATTTCACTACAATTTATTCATTGTAGTTGATTTATTTTTTATTTTAGGCATTCCAATGAGCTTTTTTTTTTTTTAATTTGCCGTCCTAAGAAGCAGGTTCTGCCCATTTCTGCCGTCAGTGGCAGACAATGCAATCATGTGCTGCTCGGTGTTATCGAAACCGTCCGTCCGCTTTCAGATACGGAATTTCGTGGGGGCACCTAAGTATGCTTACGTGATTGGAAGGCGAAAGCTCAGCAATACTTAATAAAAACTGATACATTGTACTCGCGATACTTATTAACAACTGATACACTGTACTTGCGATAATTTTTAACTGATATATTTCACTTGCGAATGTTTTCTCGCTTTTATTTCTGTGCCTTTCGGCATGAATTTGGGCATTACTTCGACCGACTTCTTTTCTGCTATAGCGTTTTTGCCCCAGTTTCTTCTCTTTCATTTTGTAGTGAACTCGTCAGCAAGAAGACTGGCACACACGACAGCCTCCCTATAATCGGGGGTCTGCGCGGCTGGTGTGCACCTGTTCATCTCAAGTGCCATCACGTTCACGTGTCACGCGGAACGCATTATTCTACAACTTTTACTTTTCCGATTCACAGGTTTATGATTTTTCAAACCCGAGCCCAGTCGCTCCTCAAAGCTCCCGATTTCGGGAAATCCACCCAATTGGGCATGTGCTGCGAAGAAAGGTATACCAACAACCACAGTTTTTCAAATTTGTTTTCTTTCTTTCACTTTGCTCTTCACAGATCTTGTTCGACGTGCTCTCTACAGGCGTTGGTTCTTTTTATGGACTCTATACCTTCACCCTCCAACTGGCGTCAAGCTGTTTTTTTCGGTCTCAACTCTTCTCTTCACAAGTTTTGCATGTCTCCGTTTCCTGCGAGATGACAAAGACACTGGACAAAACCAGTTTAAATGCGTAAAGGTCGCCTGCGAAGGAAAGTTTGGCAACCACCTAAATGCAGCCGTACGGCTACAAAGGAAAGCTTTACAGCTTCCTCCGAAACTTCGAAGTTGAAGGAAAATTCGTCCTGGTCCAGGGTTCGAACCCGGGACCACCGCTAAACCGGAGCAGTCGCTCTACCAACTGAACTAACCAGGAGGCTAGTCGTTTGTAGCGCGAGAGCGATTTGGTCAACAACTCAGAGTGAAGGACAGGTGTTAAAAGACACACGTTAAAAGACACACGCCGTTAATTATATACTATCCCGCTAGTAAAGTTTTCGCAAGAATGGTGGGACACGCAATGCCTAAAAAAATGGCTGCCGTGCTGACAATAAATGAAGCGCACGGTCATGCAGAGAATGTCCTGCTAGCAGACGATAACTGAACCATGGCAACTCGATGGAAACCTCCTTTCCATCGAGCGGTCGCGACTGAAGCGTACGCTGCGGCTGCAGACGGATAAACGCATGGTAGAACCTGCCGAAGCCCTGTCTGGCGAACCACCTAAAAAAGACGAAAAACATGTCTGAAGTATTCCTATTGCGCACACACCAGCTAACTATCGACTGGGGGCAATCGCTGGTGCGGTCGCTTCCAATGCTTCCGTGGAAGGTGTCCGTCACGTAAAACCGCAGCGCACACAACACTTGCTCCTCGGCAGTCATGGAGCGAAAGCCGCCTCAGTCATCGCAAAGGGGGTTGGGCGCCAGATGGCTGCCCAGCCAATGTACAGCATTTCGAGAGACGAAAAAGGGCTTGAAATTCCTCCTTTGCCAAAAAAAAAAAAAAAAACTGTCGAAATAGATATATGCCTGCTACGGTGACCATGAACAATGAACCACGCCGCAGCAGCCGCCAACAGGAGCGTCACAAGTTCAACTCGCCGTGCAATATCTATCCCGAGTTTCCTCCGAGTTCTCGCGTCAATCACACACACACCCAGCCTATTCGTTGGCGCGGCGTAGCGACCGAAGCCACACCCAACCATGCTGCCATGGCGTCCACTTCGCCGATGGGGTAGCGTCGCAGCCACGAAGTCACTTCCGTTTGATGCTCCGGTAACAAACCTTAGCAGCAAACAATGAAGGAACGAAGTCCCGCTTCTGTCCATTACTTTTTTTATTGCACCCGCCTGCACTAGCCTCTGGCTATGGGTCCAATCAGTGTTTGTAAACTTCATGTGACAAATGCTAATAAACGTTCAATCAATCAATCAATCAAGTACCCAGGCCACCGTCAGTCAATGCTGCCACAGTCGCGGGGGGGGGGGGGGGGGGGAGGGTCGGTAGTAGCAAAGAGTTCGCTCTAGTCCGAACGATTGGAGCGACCAAGATGACAAGATTTTCCCGCGGCAACCGTATTCATACACAGCAAAAACACAATCGACGACAGATGACACACCTTCGACGTCTAAAACGCACTCACAAAAGGTTAAAACATGCTCATGACACGTTAAATTGGGCGATATGGTACTACGTCCACCGTCCGCACGTAAACAAAGCCGGTCACGTTTGACAGTTGGGAGAAGGGCGTGTTCCTTTTGCTAAAGGGAACTGCTTCGCTTACTTGGTTTGGGAATGCGCTGAGCTTCACTGGAGCCACCCTCAAAGCACGTAGCGAACACATTTCAGCGGAAGAACAGAACACCGAGAAAATCCGAGCCACCCCGCGCCGCTTTTAAAGGGCGGGGCCCTATTCTCGACTGCACAAATTCCCAAGGAACTGTGAATTTGCCGGAAGTCTTTTCTGATTGGCTTTCAATTTTGGTCACGTGCCTCCGGTTGACAAAGCGGTTTTGTGTGCTTTCGTAATTTTGACGTTTCATGACGTTTACTGTCAACACTTCTAAAGTTTGCCTTATGTTTCTCTACGTGAAGTGTATAATTCTTGACCGGTAAGGAAAAACTAGACGAAATACAGCGGACATGACAACGTAGGCCTGTATTTGCCATTCAAAAACATTATGGCTTGCAGGCCACGCCCTCTCTGTGATTGGCTGAAAAGATGTGACGTAACGTAAACAGTTGAATAGGATAGATACGTCACCCAATGGCAACTTTAGTCTGCGTAAAAATGACGTGAAAATACGTAACAGCTTGTAAATGGCGGCTGCTTTTGCCGCGAAATAGGGCAAAAAATTTCACCGACCTTCCGCACCGCGAAATGTCCGTGAATTTGCAGCAAGCTCCAGTTTCGCATGACGCGCGGTTTAAAGCATTTTTTGCTACCGAAACAAATAATAGTTTTCACTTTCCAAGTCAGCAATCACGGAGCATACAAATAACGTGCCGTAGTTTGCTTTTATGTTTGACAATAAAATAAAATTATTTGTTTAGCGTAACAGCAACATAACAGGGCAGTACAAGCCTCTCCATCAAAGAGAACCCATTGCATGGCATTTGTGCACACTCCTCCTAGTAAGCTGCTGGGTCGCATGATCGAACTCAAGGGGAAAATAACAAAGGAGAGTGACTATTTTGTTCATTACAGCGCTGATTGAAGTCGAGCGTGACGAATGAGTGAATCGGCGACATCGGTACGCTCCGCGGTTATCAGGCGTAGCGCTTCGCTGCTCTTATGTGTCATACAAGTGATGGTTATAACGGCCGTCTTTTTCTGTGATCACGCCATAAACTTGTAACATGGCAGCAGACGATAGCGTGGTGGCGATAGCGGCCGGGAAGGTGAAAACGCAACTTTGCATTGATGCAGAGAGCTCAACTATGTTATTAAAAGGGATTGAACGAAATGAATAGATACGGCAAAAAAGATTGTGTGATTTTCTTTAGCTCAACATCCCCATTTTGCTCGCTTTTGGATCAACGTTACTCGATCGCCTTGTGGGGTTGACGCCAATTTTGACCCACAGAAATGTGTTTCCCTTGCCAACCTCAGCTACCGTCTAAATTTTTATAACACATGCCAAGGGTTTTTATATCTTTTATGGGCAATATTTGATACCTTAGTTGTGATCTTTGAGTGAAGCGTCAAATTACCCTGCATGTCGTCAGAGCTATACGTGCATCACGTCACTGATTGGTTACGTTGTGCTTACGCAAAAAGCATGGCAAATTCCCTGCGAATTTGCGCAGTCGAGATTATGGCCCCGGAGCTTTAAAAGAAAACTGGGCCCAGGCTGTAGTCTTAAAAGGAATGGCTGGGTTATGTACTTTATGCAAAGCAGTACGAATTTTAACTCGATTCTAGACGGCGCTGCACGCGGATGTTCTCACAAGCCGTGCTTTTTCGACGTGAGCGGCCTCAACTGGGTGCGCTGATAATGCAAAGCGTGCTCCTCGCGATAGCTGCAGTGTTGCTCGAGGTTTATCGGATGCTCTACTATCACTACTTTATTGAATTGAACAGCTGGAAAATCGGGAGCGAGCTATCTCGGGCTTTTTGGAATGGCGCCCATGGTTTTGTTTACTCTGAGGTGTGGAGGCGTAACACCATGGCTCTGAAATTATCATATCATAGACTATCGTCAAGAATGACTCAGAAATTTTGGTCTGTCTGTCTGTCTGTCTGCCTGTCTGTCTGTGACTCGATTAATCCTCCCGGCCAAAGCAAAGTAGACATTGCGCAATAGGCTTATATACTCACAGCCAAAGGTAAACGTCTAAGCCCGCTTTATATATTCATACTTGTCAACTTTGTTGAACAAGAACAAGATATTACGCAAATATAAGACAGGAAATTAGTACACAAGGGATATTTACAGTGTTCCTTTACTAAAAAATGCATAGATACTTTGTTTTTCGATGCCAAATGATATTCCGCATCTACTGCAGAAAACCGCCGCCTGCTGTTGCCCGCGCCACTTCCAGGTGGCATATGAAAAAACACGCGACAACAGCAACGAACGATGATGATGCCCTCAAAGATTTTGGCACGCACCCACAAGGGGGGTGGCACGCACCCACAGGGCTAAATCGGTTGTTGCACTAGCTAGGTTCCACGTTCTGCTTAGAACGCACGTGGAGCACGGCCACCGAGGAACCCGGCCTGTAGCAGTGGAACGCGGTAAATTCAAATCGCCTTGAGCAAACCCTTCGTGTATTTACCTTGGGATGAGCGCGACGATACAAGAACAGCATGAGAGGTGAGCGGGAAAGCAAAAGGGGGCATTTCCTCGGGAAATGTCTATTTGTAGACATTTTGTCTTTTGAGATTTGCAACGAAAGGAGCAGATGCACGGCCAATTTTTTTTCTGAAGAGATTTTGTTCGAAGGCTTTTTCCTGAAATATGTTATTTTATTACCCCCTTGCAACAGCGGTTTGGGGTGTTGTTCCACAGACGCTGTGCGCTTCCAGTAGTTTCTTGTTCCAAGATGTTCTTCCGTATACACGTGGTTACCTGTAAAGGGTGCTTTGTTGCAGTAGGTTACACGTGGTGGCAAAGCCACTTATTTTCATGAGGGAATACAGCATATGTTAACATAACAGGGCTAGAAGGGATAATGTGGTAATAACTAACCACAGATCGTCACTTTGAGCCACCGTCCTCTTTATAATCGTATGCGTAAAATTTATGTTGCCTTACTTCATTTTGCAACCTGCAGGACACTCAAGCAATTGTTAGTAGCGTTCTCATATTTATTGTTTCTCTTCTAGGTCTTCTTTTCGTTGGTGTCCTTTGCACTTATGATTATTTTTTGAGACATTTATAGAGCAGCGTTTTTTTATTTTTATAAAGTTGCTTTCTTGATTTTTTTTTTTTTTGCTGCCCCAAGAGTAACGCCGAAGAAAACAGCGACCACACTTACGGTTCGCGAATTAGAGCGACAATAGCGTGATTACAGAACATGACTGAAAGCTTTCGCGGGTTATTGTGACAAGCGGTACGCTAAGCGATGCCAAGAATCTCTCGCCTGTGCGCCCGGTTCACAAAACTCTCGCGGCGACAAAAAAGTCATATTATAACTAGTCATGTTGCCGGCGGAGGGGTGTGTCAGTGATTTCGTTTTACACCACCTTCTGGACAGTGCTATAATTCTGCAAGAAGGTCCCTATTGTCATCAATCGGATGCTGTATCGGAGGCTGTACTCCGAGGCTAAGCGTGCTCCGCGCTTTACAACAATATATAAACACTCTCGATCCCCCACCTGATATCATCGCTGTCCAAGAAACGAATGGCCTCACCAAGCTTCCTGGCTATATTACCTATGAAGACCCGTCTAAACGAGCCACAGCCACACTCATTCGAAATTCAACAGCCTCTGTACAGCATTCCACGCCACAAAAAGGGTGCGAACACACACTACTGGAAATTTTATCGCCATCGACCAAACTTAAATCCAATCTCTTCATCCTCAACATCTACTGCCGGCCCTCCACCAAGAAACCTGACGTTCAATCTACGATACAGGATGCTATCGCCTTAGCTGGCTCCCGTCCGGTACTTATTCTAGGAGATTTAAATGCCCACCATCAACTTTGGGGCTACAAGTACAGCACGAAAAAAGGTCGGCAAGTTGCCTCGACCATTGAGCAGCTTAATCTCACCATCCTGAACGACCCAAACACACCGACCCGAACTGGCACCAGTACTTGCAGGGACACCACCCCAGACTTGTCTTTGTTGGCGGGCCAGCTCGATGTCACGTGGTCATCCACCCACACTAACTTAGGCTCAGACCACGACATTATTCACCTCCTGTTGCGTAACCGGGACTACAAGGCACGATTAGGAAAAACTCGGATTACGAACTGGGATAATTTTTGGAAGGCGCTGTGCAGCCATTCGCCAAATCCCGATCAGTCCTACACTGCATGGATAGACGACATTCTTCAGACAGTTCACTCTCATACGCGAGCTGTAACCACGACTTACCAGACCCCTTGTGTGGATGCGAGGTTGCTTCACCTTTGGGAAGCACGCCATAGCCTTGCCCGTAGATGGAAACGCCAGCGCCACAATCGGAAGCTCCGTAGGAGGATATCTCTTCTCAGTCAACAGGCGGCGGAGTATGCACAGTCGTTGAGCAAAGAAAATTGGCTGCAGCTTTGCGACAGCCTCCAAGGCACTCTGACCTCCCGCAAAACCTGGAACCTACTTAGGTACCTTATTGACCCCCTAAACAGCAAGGGGGAATCAAATCGAAACATGGCCCGCACTCTTCACGCTTACCCCGGCACTCCAGAACACCTCATTCAAGACTTAACGGCTAAATACCTCCAAACAGAGATACTATCCCCGCCGCCACCGTACTCTGGTACTCCCAACGCAGATTTGGACCGAGATATCCAACTTTTTGAACTGGAAGCAGCCCTGGCGGAATGCAAGAAAAGGAGTGCCCCGGGTCCTGACCAAGTAACCTATAAGCTCCTGGCCAATTTAGGTGATGATGAAATTGCCATTCTGCTTAAACACCTGAATGAATTTTGGACATCTGGCCGCCTACCTATTCAATGGAAAACCGCTGAAGTCCGCTTCATTCCTAAAGCGGGCAAATCCCCACACATAGACAATCTCCGGCCTATTTCACTTACCTCTTGCGTGGGGAAGCTATTGGAACGCATTATACTCAAAAGGCTGCAGCCATACCTTGAAGACACCAACCAAATGCCCAAAACAATGTTCGGCTTTCGACAACATTTAAGCACCCAGGATATTATGTTGCGACTTAAAGAAGAGGTCATTGCACCTGCCACTCGCCACTCACCTCGAGCCATTTAGGCCCTCGACCTAAAAGGGGCCTTCGATAACGTTGCGCACGCAGCGATTCTCTCCCGTCTTAATAATACTGGCTGTGGCAACCGAATTTATTCCTACATTTCGGACTTCCTCACAGGCCGCCAGGCTGTGCTCAAAATTGGAGATGTAAAATCCAAACCAATCTCTCTTGGCAGTCGGGGTACACCGCAAGGCTCGGTATTGTCTCCACTCCTCTTCAATATCGCTTTTCTGGGTCTACCAAAACAGCTAGAGCAGATTCCGAATCTTCACCACGCATTAAATGCAGACGACATCACCCTCTGGACTGACACAGACTCTCTCGGTGGGCTGCAGGACACATTGCAGCGTGCAGCCGAAGAAGTCAATAATTACGCCCAAGCTTGTGGCTTACATTGTTCACCGCAAAAATCAGAACTTGTCATCATCCGGAAACACCCCCCACGACACCACGTCGAGCCCATCGAAATATCTCTTGACGGCCATTCGATCAAACCTAGCCCCTCACTCAAGATATTAGGCCTTACCATCCAAGCCAATACCCGAAACGACTTTGCCTTGTCAAAACTGCGTAATATGTCAGCTCAAGTCGTGCATATGATTAGGCGGGTCACTAACCGGCATCGAGGAATGAAAGAAAAGGACACAATGAGACTAATTCAAGCTTTCGTCATTTCTCGCCTCACCTATGTCGCTCCATACATGGCCCTAACCAAATCCGACATTGAAGCACTAAACAGGATCATTCGGAAGGCATTTAAACAAGCACTCGGGCTCCCTATGAGTACATCGACAACCAAGCTTCTTGAAATGGGCCTTCACAACACTATTGAGGAACTAATTGAAGGTCATCTCGCAAGCCAGCGCCTCCGTCTGACACACACTCCAGCAGGCCGCTTTGTTCTGCAATCCATCAACTGGCCCTGTGCAGAACAAACCCACCTGGCCCCTTTGTCAGACGAGTGGCGTAAACATATCTCTGTACGACCCCTACCAAAGAATATGAACCCCGACCTCCATCCCGAGCGCAGGACCGCCCGCAGCCAAGCCCACGAACGCTTATATGGCAATCGCTCTGACGTGTCCTACACCGATGCGGCGAGCTACGCTGACAACCAAACCATGGTTGCAGTGACAACAACCAGAAGCCATTTAACTTCATGCGCATCCATCCGTACGACATCCCCACGAGACGCCGAAGAACTCGCCATTGCCTTAGCCCTCATCCAATGCTCCAGCAGAGTCATCATCACTGACTCTCAAGCAGCCTGCCGCAGTTTCCTTTCAGGGAGGGTTGCACCAACGACCCTGCGGTTACTTCAGCGATACCGTCCATCTCACCGAGTGGCGATCGTTTGGACACCTGCCCATGCCTCTGTAACGGGCAACAACTTCGCCCACCAACAGGCTCGCGAACTGGCCCACCGAGCCCCAGAGGTCACCGCAGCTCCGACGCCACTTCTCACCTATCAGGAAATTACTCAATTTTACCGGACCACCAGACAAAAATTCCCGTGCCCTCACCCATCCCTCAGCAAAACTCAGGAAATAACACTCCGACAATTACAAGCAGGCACGTACGTTCACCCGGTTCGAATGAATTTATTGTTTCCCACACAGTACACCGCGCTATGCAAGTTTTGTCCACAGTTAGGTACCCTCCAGCATATAATTGTGGAATGCGCTCACAACCCAGCCCTACCACCCCTCTCCACCTGTTCCTTTCCCGAGCTGTGGGAGACACTGTTGACCAGCTGTCAACCGGAGGACCAGACTCTCCTGGTGACACGGGCCAAGACGGCGAGGGCAACGCATGGATTCCCGGACTAGGGTTCCACTCTCACATTTGAGCTCAATAAAATGTTTTCTCTCTCTCTCCGCGCGATTGCGCCGGTGTCGCTTGAGGTTTATCCGATGCTGTACTATCACTACTTTGTTAACTCGAGCAGCTAGAAACTCGGGAGTGAGCTATCCGGGCCTTCTGGAATAGCGCCCCAGCATGGTTTTGAAGGTCAACTTCCCCCGTTTCTTTCACCGCTTCACTAACACCATCAAACGATTTATGCTGAGGTATAAAGTGACATAAATAATTTCTGTCAATAGAAAAACCAGTTGTGGCAGTCTCCATCTTGCCTGCCGCCAAATCTTGCACGAGATCTGTCCAGCTCCGCGCCATGAACGGGTCCTGTACGACCAGCCTGATGAGGTTGGCTTGCAGATAGCTGCTTTGTCTTGCCACCCGCCGCGGTGGCTCAGTGGCTAAGGCTTTGTGCAGATGAGCACGAGGTCGCGGGGTCGAATCCAGGCCGCGGCGGCCGCTTTTCTGATGGAGGCGGAAAAAAACGCCCGTGTGTACGAGATTTCCGCGCACGTTTAAAATCCCCAGGTGCTCAAAATTAATCCGGAGCCCTCCACTAAGGCGCCCCTCATCGCCTGCGTTGCGTCGGCGCGTTAAACCGTGCAATCAATCAATCAATCAATCAATCAATCAATCAATCAATCAATCAATCAGTAAATCAACCAATCAATCAATGCTTTGTCTTGCCAAGATCCTTTCTCGGACACAATCACCCTAAGCGGGCAGTCTCGATTGTGCGTTTTGCCCGTGAAGACTTCAAGGATATTTTTGTCAGATTTGTTGACAGCCTTTTGAAGATCCTCCGAATTGCGGTCTCCTTGTAAACAATGAGCCAGGGATTTGTATGTTAGGTAAAGCGTGCGTCGGTTTAAAGTAATTTTGAATCGCCTCGTGGACTTTTGGGGCGGACATCCCTTGTGGCATAATTACAAAACCGCTCTTCCTATCTGCTTCACTAATGGCAAGACGTTGTTTTAGGCTGCTTGCAACTTCTTAATAAACGGATGATTAGCCTGTGGCTTGCCACTTTCTGTTCGTAGTAGGCAGTCAACTCCGTTACCAATGGTTCGATCCCGGTCTTGCTCAGACGCCCGGCTTGCTAAACCATGAACCATGGCTACAAGCTGTGTCCGGCGGGTCGCGGCCTGGTAGCTGAAATTCGGCCCGTTGCCAAAATATGTTGAACGCCATGGCGAATGGAAGCACGTCCAAGGACGGGGACCGAAGACGTTCTTACTGCTGGCAGGCTTCGTGGTGATAGCCCGAGTCGACGTTGTTGCCACAGGAAATCCCTGCAGTCCACCGCCAACTTATTCCGTTCAACAAAGACCCTCAGCCTGTCTTGATACAGGAGCCCCTGATGCCACAACTCTGCCTTGAGCACCAGGAAAATCTTCAGACGTGGCCCCATGACGGCACTTGATTGCCAAAAAGAAGTTGTACTCCTTAGCGGCACTACATTCCGCTTGATAAAGTAGAAGAGCAGCCTTGACTGGCAGTTGAAAACAGCGACGAGGTTCCCACACGTGAAAACTTGAACTCACGTGGATTGACGACTCAGAAAAGAGCACAGTGTAGATTGATTGATTGTGGGGTTTAACGCGCCGGCGCAACGCAGGCGATGAGGTGCGCCGTAGTGGAGGGCTCCGGATTAATTTTGGCCACCTGGGGATCTTTAACGTGCGCCGAAATCTCGTACTCACGGGCGTTTTTGCTTTTCGCCTAGCACAGTGTAGAAGGCATACGAGTTAAGAAAACTTGTTTAGCTAGTTGATTCATGGTTGCAGTAGATAGACGAATATGGCGCTAAACGGACGAAGACGAAAGAAGACACTAAAGACAAACAGGTGCCAACTTCCAACTGTTTATTCACGAAAAAAAAACCACATAAGGGGTCACTGCCTGTCTTCTACAATCTGCGACGAGCACAGAGTATTCGAACTTTTTCTATCATCTAACCGAATGCACTAACCATTCTTTCGAACAAGGAAGCCAGAAGATTGATAGGGCAGGCTGCTGTCTGGAACCTTATCTGGCTATCAAAGCTGCTATTTAGGGAGCTTTAAGACGGCTTCTTTAGTGTCGGAATTTGGACCAAACATATTTCCACTCACCTTGTGTATGCATTTTGTGGTAGTGGAGTAATTGGAGGCTAAGTAAAGAGGGAAGGCCGTAAATCTCTCCTACAGGCAAAAGCCGTATCCTGTACAGTGAGTGCCTCTCTGGGATCCCTAACATGACTAACTCAGGGGTTTTATCTTCAGGGTGATTGCCAGAGAGGAATACGATCTCAACAACAAAACAGGACATTAAAGAAAGTATATCCCACACACAGTCGTGACCTTTGCTGGTTGCCTTAATAGTCCCAAGGACAACGTAAGGGTTGGGCGGGAAAGTAGCTCGTAAATCTTCACTGCTTGATCTGTTTTCCTTCGTATTTGGCGTTTGCTTAATGTTGTATTTAAAATTGCCCAACTTTTATCATCATCATTTATTGTACCCTTAAGGGCACCTTGCGGGAGGGCAAGTACAAAATTCCACAATGGGTGATGGTCGATTTTACAGGCATACACGTGAGGCAGGTTCATAATGAAATGGCAGCAACATTTGCAAATACATATACGGGTGTACAAATACATATAAGGGGGTATTACCGCGCATCGTAAAGCAATGCCCTCAAACAGGCTGCCTCTGAGTTAGCCAGAATGAAATTAACAAAAAAATAAAGAAGAAATCGCGACCGAGTTTGTGCCTTATCTGCACACGCGCCCCGCGAATCTTGCTGTTGCTGCTCCTTTCATGCATGCCTATATCAAGGTGATGCGCTGTCTCTTCGGGCGGGTGACAGTCGAAGCAGTTGCTTTCAATCAGCTTATTTGGGGACGCTGCTTTACAATGCGCGCGGAAGCGCCGTCACGTGGTATTTTTCATATTTCGCGGGTTTTCTTTATCAATCAGAATAAATGAGTAACCAATTAGTTCGTCGCTGAAAATACCGCAGTTAGATGCCCCTTTAGATGACAGATGACAATTCAGTGATAAGGACAGTAATTCTCGAGTTAGGCAATTACAATTAATTAGTTAAGTCTCATTAACGAAAGAAATTACTGTCCGCTTCTCCACAGCACTGCAAACATTGTGCACTATGTTTTCTTCGAGTAACGCCATTGTTCTTTTTTTAAATATTGGTGCATGATAGCTGGGACACCCTGTATACATAATGGAACTGTAACAATAAAAAAGAAACTAACAACTCTAATAATTTACGAATAACTGTTTCAATACTGAGGGGTCACATTCGTTGACTATGGTTTCGGGCAGGTTATTCCAATCTTCTATGGCTGTAGGTAAAAAAGATTTACTAAAAGCGTTAGTTGAGCCATGTAGGCGTTGGATACTTAACGAGTTAAAGAGGCGACGCGATGAGCGAGCAGGAGGGAGGAGGACTGCATTCCGTTGTGAAGGGAAATTATAAAATTTCATTAAAAGGCAGAGTCGCGAAACTGTACGGCGGATTTCGAGGGCGGGGAGGTTCAGAGATAATTTGATAGTGGTAGTACTTGAGCTCGGGTTGTGCTGTGAAGAAATAAACCCAGCGGCACGATTTTGAATTGATTCAAGTAATTTTGGTGAGGGCTTCATATAGCCGATGCATATTCCAGTTTATTACGCGAGAAAGTTTAATAAGCCAGTTTTCGAATTTAGGGGTGCTAGGAGGTTAGGGATCGTTTGATATAGCCAAGTGATTTAGCCGAGGCTGCGGTTATTTGTTCTATGTGATCGGACCACGTTAGATTGCTTGATATGACTACGCCAAGGTATCGGTACGCATCAGTCTGGGTTAAGAATTTCGAGTTTGCCGAATACTGGGGGGAAAAGTTACTGCGCTTGCGCGAAACTTGCATGGCTTTACATTTATTAGTATTAAGTTGCATGAGCCATCGTGAACACCATTTTTGTATGTTAGATAAGTCATTCTGAAGAATATCTTGGTCAGCGCTAATTGAAATGCAGCAATAAAGTACGCAGTCATCGCCGAACAAGTGGATAATTGATGAAATTTCGTCTGGAATGTCATTAATAAATATGAGAAATAAAAGGGGTCCAAGTACGGACCCTTACGGAACACCGTATATTACATTGACGTAAGTTGATTGGTGATTCGCAACAACAGTAAATTGGACCCTATCAGTGAGGACCTCAAATTTTTAATCCAGGGTATAATTAACGGGTCAAAGCTGAGAGAGGGAAGTTTAGTTATCAGACGGCGATGGGGGACACGGTCGAAGGCTTTTGAAAAGTGGAGGTATATTACATCGGTTTGAAAGGAGGAGTCTAAGTTGAAATGAAGATCGGTGGTGAATTCGTACAGCTGAATCTCGCACGAAAGTACTCGCCGGAACCCGTGCTGGTTACGAAAAAAGAAGGAATTTAGGTGCAAATGCGTTGCGATGTGAGAGTAGATTACATGTTCTAGCAGCTTGCAAGCGATGCATGTTAGTGAAATTGGGCGATAGTTTGAGGGGTCTGAACGGTTTCAGGATTGGTGTACAGGAGTGACCTTACTTATTTTCCGGTCTTTCGGAATGACAGCAGAGTCCAGAGATTGGTTAAAAGTGATTTGTAAGATAGGACTAGATATTAATTTTGTGCTTGTCAAAATTTTAGCGGGTATGTTATCCGGACCAGGGGCACTCGACAACTTAAGGTTGTCGATTATTTTCATGATTCCATCGGTCGTCACAGGGATACGTGGCATATCTGGAAAGTTTGTAGACGGCAGGAATGGAATGTTAGTGTGGACTTCGTGAGTGAAAACAGTCGAAAAATACAAATTCATGAATTCGGCGCCGTCAGAAGGAGCGACTACCGAACCATCAGGGCAAGTTAGGGGCAATTTATCTGTAGCGATGTTTTTAGGAGACAAATAATTCCAGAATTTCTGTAGGTTGACACGAAGGATGTCGAGCAGATCATGATTGAAAAATGTTCCTTTTGAATTTTTTAACAGAGAGGTGTGCTCTCGCAGGCATGTGCGATACCTGTCCCATTTGGCAGGGGATTTCGCTGATTTGGCTTCTCTGTAAAGGCAGGAAAAAGCAGCGTTTTGAATGCACCAAAATTGTATTTAGTTTTTATGGCTGCTTTAAACTACGACACACGAAACACTTTTCGCATTTCGCTAATAATTTAACTCTTAAAACCGGTTCGCGAAGCAGTGCAATCTTGCGAACTGGTTCGGGAACTGGTTTGAGCTGTGATTTATTTGAATTGGAACTGAACCGTAACGAAATAAATTCCCCCAAACTTGAACCGCAACCGAACGGTACTTTTTTCGCTTCGACACACTGCTGTGTACAACATTAAATAGCACTTAAGCTCTATCTTGTTACACGATCGATTCAGAGGTCACTCATAGTTAGACCACAGCCAGTGGTCCTATTTATACGCTCAATTTTTTCCGAGATAACAATCGAACACGACGTAGAAGCGCGCTGAACAACATTTTTCCTATGATCGCTCAGTATGCAACTTTGGCTACTTTTACGGCTGATATTACAAGCGTCGCGATACAAATAAAAATTTAATTGGTCACACCCCACACAATTTCTTAATAGCAACTGACACAGAATAATAGGGTAGACAGAGTAGTCACGGATCTTCGGCGGCAGCGGCGGGAAATATTTCCTCCCCACGGTCATCGCCGCCCTCTGCTTTCGTGGTGGCCTCGGGCTCGAAATAGTCAAGCGCAGGCCCGGTTTTGTTGAGGGCGGATGTCGTCTGATAGGACAGAAACGACGTCGACGCCTTGGACGTCTCTGGAGCCTCAGTCGTCTTGCTGCCGAATTCCCTGAGCCCGTAGAAAACCCCAAGCACGCTGCCCGTAATCATCAGCAGCCCTATGCAGCAAATCACGGCCATGCTCGTTCCAGACTGCAGAAAGAAAAAGGCCACAGGGAAGAGAGACATTTTCGAATTAACCGCGCATTTCAGCGATAATTTCTAGTACAGCAAGTTTTCCTCCTTGTTGCTGCCTAAAATATGCCTCCATCCGTATTCACTGTTTAACTGGCAAAGACTTTTTTCCTTAAAGGGGCCATGAAGACAACATACAAGTTTGTTTTATTCAAAATATTTCATGTTTTCTAGTGCCCCCAGCGCTTGTCCAGATACAAACGATACGTTATTCATGAGAAATTAATCAATTTAGGTTAAAATTTTGATTTCCCCGCTTAATCGTGTGTTTTCGTGGTCCGCCATGACATCACAGGAACCGACCGCTGTGCAGCTGATTCTGAAGCTTTCTTTACCATTCGTGAACCTAGATGGCGCCACCTTACCGCTGCAAGCAGTTTTCTGTCTGGTTTGTTTTTGACCGTTCTGGGCGGAAAAAAAATTAGCAGTTGCTTAGCTCGGCTATGCCAGGATATACGTAGCGTGAGCTAAGGTTCAGCAATCCAATCCAATCCAATCCAGTCTAGCCCAGCCCAGTCCAGTTCAGTCCAGTCCGGTCCAGTACAGTCCAGTCACTGCTCCTCGCGCATGCGCAGCACGGCTCTCTAGGAGTCACGCGAAACGGCTATCAAGCGGCTCCGGCGCAGCGTCAGACTTGGCCACTGCACAACGGAGGCGCACAGCTGGGCACGCACCGGTGCAAGTGCATCTGCCGCAGCTATGACGTCCCTCCTCTGGAATGCGCAGACCGGCGAATGTGTACACCCAATTCTCTACACACCCGTACTCAATTTGGATTGGATCCAATCCAATCTAATTCTATCCAATCCAGTCCACTTCAATCCAAATCCAGTCCAATCCAATTCAATGCTCCTCGCGCTTGCGCAGCACGGCCCTTCAGGGTCCACGCGAAACTGCTCAACCTCGGCCACTGTAGCTTACGCTACAATGATCGTTATTGCTCGCTCGACAAATATTGTCACGTAAGACACCGTTGCTTGCGTCAATCGGCCAGTTTTGTCTGAGACAACCCCAAAGCCCCGCAGCTAGACCAAGCATGTTAGTAGATACTCTAACTTTTCGTAATCACATTAATATTCTTTGAGTAAGTTAGCATTGCCAGCGTTTTAGTGATGTAACTGATTAAGTAAATCAAGGCAACTAATAAAAGAGACAAATGTATCCTTAAAAAGTATAAAAAACTAAGATGCCAATCTGTAACACTGCATGCGGAGAACAGGCCTCTTCTATCGCTGCAACCGCTAGTGTAAACACTGCTCGTGGGCCATTGACACTGAACGAGAACCTGCGTATTCAGCATGGTATGACCGATGGCGATTGACATATTCCAACTATAGAGGAATTGGTTGATACGGAATGTCAGACGAGTTGGATTACATTCATACTGATCACACAGCGCGAAGGGGCATGTAAACCCGGCGACAGAAACGAAGCGCTGACTGGTGTATTGGAGGTGTAGGTATTGTGTGAGAAAAGAGTAACCGACCGCAGGTTATTGTCGGATGCTTAAAAAGAAGCAAGGGAAAATCTATGCTAACAGCCGTTATCACATGCCCCCCCGTTTGATACTTAGTCATTGATCTTGAAGCGATTTCTATCCCAACCCATCTAGTGTAAATCTAGAAGATCTGTTAAATTTCACAACTGCTTCAGCGTGCACTACGGCGAGTAAGATTTTATGGGTACGTTCGGATTTCTTAAGCCGGTTTTTCGGTAGGGCTTTGTTGCTAGCCACCAGCCGCTTTCGTTGAGTGGGAAACTGATATATACGTCCACAGAGCAGTCATGTGCAGTCAGTCAACTTAGCGCCAGTACATCGTGTAAAATTTTTATGCTTCGCTGACGTTTGGATAGAAAGTTTGAGTAAGAAAGTAGTAAATTGGCTCTGTTATGTAGATGACTATCTCATTTTCGTACGTGCACAAGGTTTCCGAGTTTGGGGCGAGGCACTGTTCAAGTCGTACGCGAAAAAAGATAAGCATCACCTTCCCATAATTGGATGTCCCTAAAAAACACACTTCACACCGCACCTTCCAAATTAAAACTGGCATGTCCTTCACACTGAAGCCCCTTCGTGGGAATAAAATCGCAGCTCAGTAAAATACGCTACACAGGCACGAGCGTCTCGGGATCGGCTATACTTTCTCTTCGACTAGAACCAGTGGCAACCGTATCAATGCACACGCCGGTTTCAACCACAGGAAGTGCAACACCCGCGCGTATACGGTTGCAACGCGAAGCATCCCCTTCCCGTTGTGTCCACGGGAAACAATGAGCGCATCTGACCTGCTTCAGTGGCCCGACGCCCTTCTCGGGCGCCATGACCTCCTCGACCTCGTCCTCGTCATCCTCGTACTCCTGCGCCGGGGGCACGTGGGCCGGTTCAACGGCGACCGAAGCCGGCCCCGGCGGCCTAACCGCAGCGGGCGCATGGGGACGGGGCACTGCAGGTCTCGTGGCGACCATGATCGTGTGCGATCCGACCGCAGGAAAGCGGCGAGCGTCCGCTTGGCAGTGCAGTCGAGAAGCCTGGCAACATGCGCATTACCCAGGAGCGCGAGCAGGCTTCATCTTCCTTCCCTTTCTAGGGATCGCTTACGGGGGAGAGGCGAAGGCGTCGTTGCACTGAACGCAATAGTCCTGTGCTAGACAATACATTTGCTTAAATGTCTGGCGGCTTTGGCATATCACAGAGTAATATTGTATAATGAATGTATTCATTAAGGTTACGTTTTGAGTTTTTTAGTTGCTAGCGTTTCCCAAGTGTCGGTGCATGCAACGGCTTGCGCCGTTGTCAAGCCGCCCACGGCCCAGACTCTTTTACGTGGGCCTCAAAAACATTGTGCACCTGAGGGAGGGAGGGGGGGGGCATATTCAATGGTATGAGCGTCATTGGGCTAGAAAAGTAGTCATGTACACACAGCTGAAGAAAATAGTATTTACTCTAGCTCTGTGCCGCTATTTTCAATTATACTGTTGCGCATAAATTGCATACAGTCACTATCCACTTCACTATAAAGAAAGGGGCAAATGTGAATACAGTGCTGTTGTTTATAGGACGCCCTGGAGCGTCTATAATTTGGGCAGCCATCTTAAGAAATAGGTTCTCTTGGTCCTGGGAAACACTGGCGTCGGCGTGAGTCCATCCCAGGCAATTCGGGGATTACTGGTAGCCTAACCCCCGGGCACCACATTTTGGCGCAGCCGGCAGGATATACGATATAATTTGTCGTGGTATTTCGCTGAAAAGTCAGAGGCACCAAAAGAGAGAGAGAAAAAATTCTCTATTGAGAGCTAGCAATGTCGTTCACGCGGAAGTGGTGCCCTCTTCACGGGTATCCATTCGGCGTCGCGGCTGCGACGCCGAATGGATACCCGTTAGGGTACCCGAATGGATACCCTCCAATACCGTGCCTGAGCATGAACGTAAGTGGTCACTACTTTTATTCGAAGAACTGCCGTAAATGCAAAGTAATGAAGCCTTCGTTCATGCTCGTTCTCAAATGTTCTAAACATGGTTTCGGTTTCATGGCACATGGTTTTATGGAACATGTCATCTACTCTCAGATTATGAACTTTTCAGACTCCAACGTTGAACTTCTTTCACACTAGCCAACATGATTTCCGGAAAGGATTCTCTTGCGAAAAACAACTAGCAATATTTCTTCACGACCTGCATGCTAACCTTGACAACAACTTTCAAACCAAGGCAATCTTTCTAGATTACGGAAAGGCATTCGACACAGTTCCCCACCAACGACTTATGCTAAAATTATCCCAGACGCAAATGTACTAAAGTGGATCGGAGCGTTTCTAACTAGCCGTTCTCGTTATTCGTGCATGTCAATGACAAATCTTCCGAGTGTCTCAAAGTAACATCAGGTGTACCTCAAGGTTCGGTTCTTGGCCCCCTTCTGTTCCTAATATACACAAACGAATTACCCCTCAGCGTATCCTTCAAAATCCGCATGTTAGCAGATGACTGCGTAATCTCACGACCAAGTGATGCTCCATTAAGACCTTAACCACTTTCAGTAATGGTGCGACAAATGGCTTCTATCTTTTAACTCGACTAAATGTAAACTTGTTTCCTTTTTCCGCCGTAAAAATCCTTTCATTTTTTCTTATCACATGGCGAACGTCACTGTACAGTCGCAATCACCCTACAAATATCTAGGTGTCTCATTGTCTTGCGATCTTACTTATAATGCGAATATTACAAACGTCATTTCATCCGCAAACAAAACACTTGGCTTCCTAAAACGTCACCTACGCTATGTGCCCCCGCACATAAAGTTGCTCGCCTACCCGTCCCTGATCAGATCATCAAAACTTGAATATGCCTTCCCCATATGGAACCAGACCCAAACATATCTCAAACGATCTTGAATCTGTCCAAAGTCGTGCCGCCCGATTTATTCATTCACTGCGCTCGTACAACATTGCGTTTCTTCCTTGAAAGCACCATCCGGGTTATCACCAATCTGTCCGCCTCCGTATCGCCACCCTTTCCCTCTTTCATAAAATTTTTCATTCTTTACTTATGGCGTATTCGGTTGGGCTCTCCGGTCCTCTGGCTCGGAGTCGCCAGATGCCAAGGCGGCTCGCAATCAGTGCGCCAGAGCAACGCCGCCTGTATTAACATTGCCTGACGCGTCGCGCGCTTTTGAATGGGAAGGGTAGGGACGCTTAGTTCAGGCACTGATCCGCTATGTGGCGCGTGCCGGCGGACATCTCGCCTTACGTCACTGCTCGCGAGTCGCGAACGCTGCACCCACTTCTACGACGTGTGTCTGTCAGCTTGCCTGTTGGGCTTCAAGGGCCGTTTCACTCACATCTTAGCCACGACGGGGCGCTAGTTCTGTGGCCACTGGGGATCTCGTTCAACGTGTCGCTCGCTTCATACTTGCTGCATTTTTCCAAAGATAAAGACGGAGGCGGACTGAAATAGTGTAAGAACATACTGATTGTCGGGTAGACATATAGCTAACAGAAAAACGATATTTTCGGATGGGGCAGCCATTATTTTACTGATATTTTTCTTTCTGGAGTATTTAGCGAAGAAAAAATTGCGTGCACGTTTTTTGTTCAGGCGCTCACTTCTACCATTACTTTCCAATAATATCACGTGCTTGTAAACTTCAGAAAATTATAGGAAACCAAAGGATAAGCAGCTGGGATCCCGCCACGCTGTCCGGGCGCTTCTACAGTACAGTCTTCAATTTTAGAAGTGCGTACCGATGCGGAGTGCCAACAGCGGGTTCAAAACAATACCTAAATGCGGAGGAGATAGAGGTGGGATGCCCCACTCAGAAAATTTCAGAGCCTGTGATCCGAGTAGATAAGCGCGCAAAGCCGGCATCAGCCTGAGGCAGCGCAAGGGATTTTGCTTCGTGACAAAGGAAGTTTTATCAGTGATAGACCAAGACTGACAGGCATGGTGAAAAACAAGAAGGCGTAGGAGCGCCGCCTCGGGAACGCTAAGCAAACTTTCCACTATTTTGCATAGTTTCCGAGAAGCGTCGCTGGCTGGCGGACACGAAAGCACTCTGGAAGGCTACGGAGCGGGGAAGGGTAGGAGAGAGCAACAGGAGAGTGGCTGTTTGGCCATTTTTCGCTCACGCGTTAGGCAATGTTTATACAGGCGGCGTTGGCCAGAGGCAGCGTACCAACCGAATGCATCGGCGATCTCGGAACAGCGCGCCTGTAGCGCCACCGTGCAGACAGCGCGGGAAGCCGCCAGGCAATCCCACGCGCCTCCAGTCCGGCCGTGGCAAACCCCGGAATGCGGCAAACCCACAGTGAGGCTGGAGGAGCAGCAGGCGCGCATGCGCGCTCGCCGCTCCTCCAGTCCGACCGTGGTAAACCCATAGAGTTTCTTAGTAAGTATACTAGAGAGGAAACTGCGCCTCATAAGCCATGTTGTCGTGGGAGTTCATGGGAAGACCCCCTTTTTGGCTTGGGCTTGGCATGACAACTGGATTCTTAAGCGGTTTTGGGGGATTTGCTTTCTTCACTATGCATTAACACGTTTGCGAGCTACAAGGAAGCCGAAATCCTCCCGTCTCTGTGGTAGCCGTGTTCAGTGAAACAGCAGGCAATGCGTGATCGCACCTGACGTTGCTCATGCCGCAGTCGAAGGACGTATGACTGAGCGGGTAATATGCCGCCGCGAAATTTATAGCCGACGAAAAGAAGAAACAAAACGTACTTCGACGAAGACAAGGTACGGCAGATACGGGCGCTTGTATGCGTCCTATTTTGTCATCTTCCACGACTGTTTAACGCCACGTTTTCATTTTTCTGGCGGTCGTGGTGCACCGGTTCACCACGAAGGCAACGTTTTCATAGGCACGCTCAAAAAACTTTCGAAACTCTTCAAACAACGCATTTTTTTAAATAATGGTAAAATAATAAAATCACAGTCTCTAATGAGTTACCCCCCAAATATTAACATTGTTCGGAATAGCAGGCACAACCGTTCCGGCAAAAATGCGCTGTACTTCTTTTTTCCTTAGTTTTAAAACAGCCTGTTTTTATTTTCCACTTACATAATTGCACACTATTCTTCGCGTTTTTGTGGCACTTTGTTCAAATTAGCGGTCACTAAAACGTTCCAATCCAAGCCAATGATGAAACTAAGGCGAGCGCGATGTATAATGGCGGCCCATGACGAAACAGACGGCCTCGATGTGAGCCGCATAGACGCTAGTGCCAGGTTCATGGGTAAACCGCGGCATTTTGTTTCACGTGAGCCGTCCTCCCGGCCAGACGCCACGCTCTCACTTCGAAGTCAGACCGGTCGGGAGCGCTCCGAAAGAACCAACCGAAGGCAGTTCGAGCGCTCGAATTCTACCAACCGAAGGCGCGGCCGCTTTTCAGAGCACTCCAGAGCGCTCGTAAACGCCCAACCGAATACGCCATCAGTGCAGCCCCTTACATCCTCCCCCCGACATACATTTCACACTGCACCGGCCATCCACACCAAGTGTCCCGTTGTCGTACCAGAACTCTTACCTTTTCCGCCTCTTTTTTTCCCCGTGCAGCGAAAGATTGGAACGACCTTCCCTGCTCCATTGTTTCAGCCACCTTCCCATCAAACTTCATAGCAAAGGTCTGTAGCCACCTTTTTTCCTAAAACTACTGCGTTTAAGTTTTTTTTCTGTATATCCACCCCTTAAGTAATAACGACCAGTGCACTATAAGGCAATAAAAAATTAAATGAAATGAAATGAGATTCAATACAGCGCGATAAGCGCGCTGAATAATGCTGACAGGGCTTCATGCTGTGGTCATTGGGCATACAACTGGGATTTTGGTTGCCGTACATTGCAATTGAAACGCAAAAACGAGAATTTACAAACACCCCGCAGGGTTTTTTGAAATCCCTTGACGCAAAATTGAAAGAGGGCCAAGCAGTCAGTGATAATCGGGAAGTTGTGCAGGGCCTGTTTCCGTTCCACGATCTTCTCCGCCCTCTGCTTCCGTGCTAGCCTCGGGCTCATATTCGGCATCCAGAGCCTGGGATGCGTTGGCGGTTGTCGTTGTCGAGAAGGAAAGGGTCGACTTTGTTTTCGACGTCTCTGTCGCCTCCGTCGTCTTGTTGCCCGTCGCCTGCAGCGCTAAGAAGACGGCCACCGCAAGGAGTGCTATGAACACCAGCGCTACGCAGACAATGACGGCCAGGCTCGTTCCAGACTGCGCAACAAAATAGGCCGCAGAGAAGTTGGGGTGACATTTCCAAATTCCGTGCGCATTTCAGATATAACTTCTAATTCTTTTTTTTTTCCTTTGGTGCTTCCTACAATATGCTAACACCAGTCTTCACGTCCCACTACCAAAGGCTTCTCTTTTTCTTTTTTTGAGAAATTGCAGTTTCATATTTGTACCACTGCGGTCCGCTAACAACGCGGAAACTGATCTAGCTATTGAACTGCACCATCAATATCAACACAAATGAAATATTTGCCAATCTAAAATGTGGCCCACGGGAACCGCTTTTCTTGGAATACTAATTTCGTCACATAATAACAGATTGCGCGAGGCTCGTAAGCACGGACGCTATTAAATTAATTATTACTCCCCCAAACATTACAAACCAGACGATAAAACTGTTGACACTGCGTTATTTGTAAATCGCCGGAAATTTACCTCATTGCGAGAAAAATCAAAAGCGAGACAAAACGTCACATTTACTGTCAATGTAAAATCGCATAAAATCCAAAATATTTGAAAAAAAATTTGACAGTCTGTACATGCCAATAGGCCTTTTTTGGCAATGTTTGGGGAGTATTTTGAGCAGTAATAAATTATACTAGCATTCTTTTACAGTCTATTATGGGCTTTCCAATGTATTAGATGCGACGCATCTCTTACTCTGAGGCATGTTCCTCCTGCGTCGGCGTCGGCGGCGTCCGCACGCCATCTGCGCATGCGCGACTCTCCTCCGCTCTTCTCTCCGACAGCTGTGCGCAACACTCTCACTCCATCTCATTATCATAAACAACAGCTGCGTGCACGCGCACGCGGTTTTGTTTAACAGTAACGGCGATGTTAGTTCAATTGTGCGCAGCTGCGAGTGAAAGATTACAAAATGGGTCTTTGTAAAATTTATGCAAAGTTTGTTTTCTGCGCACCAGTGGGATAGGTTGCTTAGATCATAATTTAATTGATCAACTATTACATTTGCCGATTTATTGTAAGCATAGATGGTTGTATCATCAGCATCTAGGAAGCACTTACTAAAATATAGACATTCTGGCAGGTCGTTTATATATATTAAAAATAATGTTGGGCCCAGAGTAGAACCCTGAGGGACACCTTAATAATACGGAGTGGTTGTGAAAGGGAATCATTAATTTTGACGACTTGAGATCGGTTAGTTAAGTAGCGGCGCAGTAATGATAAGGCTGGACCACGGATTCCAATATTTTCGAATTTTTGGCAAAGTTTATTATGACAAATGGTGCCGAATGCTTTTGTGAAATCAATGAACACTGCTCCAACATTGTCACTTGCATCGATTCGGGGTTTTATATGGTCGGTAAGAGATATTAAAGCTAGCTCAGTAGAATATCCTGGGCAGAAGGCATACTGATGCGGTGTTAGAGTGTTAAATTTATTCAGATACCTCAACAACCGAGTTGCAATTATTTTTCGATTATCTTGCTAAAAAACGGCAGTACACAAATTGGACGGTAGTTCGAGGCTGTTTCAGGATTTTCTTTTTTGAAGACTGGAGTTACCCTACCGAGCTTCAGGGCCTCTGGAAATGTGCCAAATTTAAATAAACCGTTTATTAGGTGAGATAAAGCTGGTGCAATATAATGGGCTACAAGCTTCATTTTTAAGGGGTGTATTCCATCAAGTCCGGGCCCCGTCATTTTTAGGCTTAAAATAGTAGCGTTCACTTCCTGTGTGTCAGTCGGGAAAAGGCAAAACGAGTGCACGAGTGAAGAGGGGCCCGTATATGCTGTACCACAGGTTGATGAGGACCTCGCGTTAGTACCAATAAAAGATCGATTAAATTCATTGGCGATGTCAGTTGAGTCAGTCAGCGTACCCGACTGTGTAGTAATTTTTGACGCAGAGTGCTGTGATGTACGCTGATTGAGAAAAGTTTTGATTAGTTCAAGTTTTCCTAGTATCGCCTTGACATTTTAGGATTTCCTTTTCGAAATAAGCCTTCTTCGCCTCATTTAAGAACTTGTTAAGCATGCTAGAATAATTAGTGAAACGTGTCCTTAGGGTTAGGTTGCAGGGTTGACGCTTTAATTTCTTATGCAGGTGGTGCCTTTTATTGATACTACGCAAAAGGGCCCGGGTTATCCGCGGATTTCTTGGTGCAGAGTACCAGCGCGTGGTATGAGTGGTAGAAGGTGCAACTTTATACGAACTTTGTATTAGAAAAGTGAACTTTTCAAAGGCAATTATTGGGTATAACTCGGAAAGAACGGGATGCCATTCAGTATTCGCAATAGCCTCTAACTTCCCGTTGTCGAAGGAATGCTTAATCTGCTTGTGCGTCTGCTCTGATCTGATCGACTTCGAAAGTGGAAATGTAGGATAATGATCAGTTATTGAAATACTAACAACACCTGCAGAATATTCGGATGTTGAATTAGACAGTACGTGGTCTATTATAGTTTGTGAGCCGGTTAGCGAACTTCTTGTGGGTACCTTATAAGTGACTCAAGGCCATAACCTGTGTAGCAGTTTGCATAGCTAGAACAACCAGAGCTAGTTGGATCGGTGGTATCAATATTGAAATCACCAAATAGCAATTTGTTTTGTTTTTAGTGTGTTCGAGGCTCCACAAGCGATGTATGACTCATCATCATCAGCAGCAGCCTACTTAAGTCCACTGCAGGAGACCCCTCCCATCGACCTCGAACCGCTCCTGTCCAGCGTTGCCCGGGCCCATTCTTTACCCCCAAATTTCCTTATTCCGTCCCTCCGTCGACTTAGTGACTTTCTCTTTTTAGTCCCATCTCTCGGTATTCGCTCTGTTACCCTGACGGTCCATCGGTTGTCAGTTCGTCTAACTAAACGTCCTGCCCAAGTCCACTTGTCTTTCCATATTTCAACTATGATATCTTCTACTCGAGTTTGTTCTCTGATCCCGATAGCTCGTTTCCTGCCCCTAAGTGGTGCTCCTTTCAGTCTTCGTTCCATGGCCCTTTGAGCCGACTTTAGTTTTCTCTGCACTGGTGTAGTAAGTCGCCAAGTTCCCGCGCCATATATCATCACGGGCAGGCCGTCTTGATTGTATATTCTTTTTTTTTTTTTTAGTGATCGAGGTAGCTTACTTTTCATTATTTGGGAGTGCTTGAAAATTTCACCCCAGCCCACACCTATTCTGCTGCGGATTTCCTTCTCGCGGTTTCTTCTTTCCCCTGGCCTTTCAATGCTTCAAGCACACCTGCAGCGTTTACTGAATCTAACGTTTTCTCGTAGTCCATAAATGCTATGTAAAAGGGTTAGTGTACTCTGTGAATTTTTCGATCATTTGATTGACGAAATGGATGTGGTCAATTGTTGAGTATTCTTTCCTAAACCCAGCCTGCTCTCTGGGTTGTGACTTATGCGGTTAACTGTTACTTTAGTAAACAGTTTGTATACAACTGAGAGTAGGCTGATGGATCTTCAATATCTCCGTCTTGTGAATCAGAATTTAGGTCGTGTGTTTCCAGGCTTTGGCCACTTTTAGAGTCCCTGAGCATTCCGGAAATAGTGCAGCAATCTTTTCCAGTGAAATATCTCCTCCCAACTTTACAAGATCCATGGTTATGCCGTCGCCACATGCCGCTTTTCCTCTTTTCATACCTTTGAGAGCCTTTTCAACTTCCGCTTCACTTACTAGTGGGGCATCACTAGCTATGCTGGTACGTTCAATAGTTTCCCCTGGTCTAATTTCGCTGGGGTAAAACCTGGTGGGGATCCATTCTGCTACGTTGAAAAAGCATATCCTCATGAAGTCTTGGCACCACAAATTGCATGCGCGATTGTTTCGGGTAGAGCCCACACTTCAGAATTCAGGCCACTTCCCCCCCCTCCCCCCCCGCGTTTCCATAGTCTCCTCCCATTGGTGAAATTCGGGCCAAGTGAAATTTATTGGCTGTTAGCTCAGCTTGCAGAACGTATAATCTGTTAGTGGTAACTTTATATTGTCGCCAACTGTACTTTCACGAACTGTACTTGGCCGGTCTGTCCCCAATCGTAATAACTGCTGTTACGAATGATTAGCCTTCCTGATAGCTTAGTAGTGTTACTAAATCAATTCAAGTGGTAAAAGAGGAAAATTCAACCTTACAACGCAGAGAAAATCAAGTTGCCAACATGGTAAATTTCATGGCACTGAACGGTCCCCATCTACCACGGCACTGCTGCAAGACACCGCTAGTTGAATTCACTGGCCATGGTCCGTTCACAGCTTCACTTATAGAGCAACTGGCTAATACGGAATGGGAGCTAGTTGGATATCATTCGTACTGAACACATGGCGCAAAGGGAATGCAATCCTGGCAACCGAAACGAAGTGCTGCCTCGTGCACGTGAGGTAGGTACTGTGTAGGAAAAGGACGCGCCTCTGCCGGCTTCTAGCAAGGCCACTTGATTCAAAGTTCGTAGTCGTTTTCGCATGGCCGACTCGACTGCCTTACACAGTGATCTCAGAAAAATAATCAAACCACGTTTCTTAAGTGAAACATAGTTGATATGCGCAACTTTCTCCCGTGCATATTGAGTCAAAGTCAAAGGTCAAAATCCAAATTACTTCTACCGTGTCGAAGTGGCACAACCGATTCTACTTCTGGCCACCGTAGTGGAAGGACGTAGGGTCATGTGCTCCCAAGGGGTGGCAATTGCGGCGCTGTCAAGCCGCGGAAACAGGATGGAAGTTAGCGATAAGGAAGAGTACCAGATTATTTTGCCCTCTCTGCCCTTTTCGAGTGGAAGACTTCAGGGACATGCTGGCCAACTGTGGTATGCTTTCCGAGGTAGTTGCCTTGGGGGCATACCAGATAAACCACATCTGGGCTGTCACGTTCAACAGCCCCGAGGCGACGAAAAGGATGGCAGCAGCCGGCGAGGTGCAAGTGAAGGGACGACGCTGCCTAGTCATCTAGTCATCGACCCCTAACACCAGGAGGTAAAGTTAAAGCTTCATTCGCTGTTGTACGGCGTCGCAGACGACGACATTCCTGCGGCGTTAGCGGCGTACGGCAAGATGACGGAAATTACCAAGGAACGCTGGCGCGTACAGGGCGTCAGTGACAAGGGTTCTATGACTCGCACCGTGCTTCTCAAGCTGAAGTCCGGGTTGAAGGTGGACGATCTCCCCCACCAGATTCGAGTTGCAGGTGAACTGGCCCTTGTTGTGGCCCCTGGGCGTTCCATGCAGTGCCTGCGCTGCCACACCGCCGGCCACGTTCGCCGAGACTGTAAAGTGCCGCGCTGCTCCATTTGCCGACGCTTCGGACACGAAGACGCACAGTGCGTTAAGACGTATGCAAAGGTGACGGGGACTGTGGGGAGCGACGACGCGTCTGATCTCCTCATGGACACAGTGGAAGCAGAAGAAGGGGCAGATGGCGTGGGGGAGGCGTTGTCACCGGAAGTGGCGCCGGCTTCTCTTGAACCCAGTGACCAAGGTTCCCAGGACTCAAACCATGGCGGGCAACCAACCATGGAGTTCCCACCCTTGCCTGATGCACAAGTGAAAGGTGGCGAGTATGGCGACGACCACTTCGAGGAAGACGCACCGGAGGGAATGGAAGGCGACCAGCAGAGAACGAACAGCGTCTCATCTGCCAGTATCGTCAACGCCACTGCTAAGCGGTCCCGGGAAGAGACCGGTCACAAGGAGGAGGCAGAAGGCGGAAGCGGAAACGGAGAGCCGCCTCAAAAGGCAGCTGTGGTGCGGCGTTCGACCTTGCGACAGCGTCCAGGCGTACAGCCTGGCCGCAAGCCGCCGGACACAATGCCGGGGCAACCACAGCCACCTGGAGGCCCAACCGCGGACGGACACACCTAGGGACGTGGAGACGGGAACGGTAAGCGTCATGCTCCCGGTTTCTAGCCGCCCACCCCCTTCTTAAATGCCTGCTGACGGACCTGTGACCTTTTCTACGCTAAGTGTGCGGGGGCTTGCAGCCAAGAGGAAGCAATGTCAGGTGTACCGCCTGCTTACAGAGCAGGACCTAGACGTACTGGCGGTGCAGGCGACAAAAGTCGAGGGGGAGGACGAGACCGGGAGCATGGTGCAGAGGTTCACGGCTAGGTACCGTGCGTGCATTAGTCATGCCGTTGGACACTCCGGTGGCTGCCTGCTTTTTGTGAAAAAGCGGTTAGGTCTGTGCGTAGAAAATGTTGTCCAATAGTGTTCGTCCAGTCACTTGATTGTGTGCGATTTCACATTTAATAGCGTCGAATGGCAGGTCATTTGTGTGTATGCGCCTAACGGAAGGGGGGGGGGGAGGACAGACGGATTTTTTTCCAAAATATCCGTCAGTACCTCACTACCGAGAGGCAAGTTATCTTGATGGGGGACTAACTGTGTGTTATCTCCGCAGGATAAAACGAGCAGTAGTCCTTATAAGGACGCAAGCACCGAATTGCTGGTAGAAATTGTCGATGAATTTGGTTTATTAGACGTGGCGGAATGCCTCGAGAGTGGTCGAGACGTGAGTTTCACCCACTTTCAGGGTACCAGTCACGCGAGGCTGGACAGAATAAACGCGTTAATTGATTTAATTCCGAAATTACAAGGTTACAGAGTACACCCAGTGTCGTTTTCTGACCACTGCATGGTTAAGTGTAGCGTTGGGCCAAGAAGGCAAGGGTCTGCTTTCTCGTGGAACCTTTGGAAATTAAATGCTAAACTCCTAAACGACGAAATGTTCATTGATGCAGTTAAGAAAAAAATTGAAGAGATAGAAAATGAAGACGGTAAAATTGGGGAACAATGGGAATTATTTAAAGAAGCCATAAAGATTATAGCCATAGAAAGATCCACCTGCATAAGGCACGAAGAAAAAATAAAGGAAAGGAAAGGACATTACGCGACAATGTAAAGAAAATAACTTTGGGAGAAGGAAAAACGCCTGGGTTGTTTACAGAGGACATACGCAAACTCAAACAGCAACTAGAGATACTAGACGAAGAACGCTACCGCGGGGCACTCGTTCGAGCGAGAGCCGAGCGATTAGCAGTGGGAGAGACGCCAACCAAACGGGCGCTTGGAATCGATAAGGCACGTGCTCGACGAAATACGATCGACGAAATCGAATGGAATGGACGCGCGTCAACTGATATACACGGCATCCACCGGTTTTTCTTTGAATATTATCAGTCGTTGTTTGCGTACCGACCGCGTAATGTGGAAGGCGTCATAAAAGAGTACCTCAGCCGTATGCCAAGCCTTGAGGATGAAATTAAAGATAACTTAGAACAGCCCATATCTGTCGCATAAGTCAAGTAAGCAATTGATAATTTAAACCCAGGGAAGTCGCCCGGTCCTGACGGGTTAAGCGCGGCCTTTTATAAGTACTTCAAAGAGGACGTATCACCGGTTTTAACGGCGATGTTTTTAGAAGCATTGCGTCTGACATACCTTCCAGCGTCGTTTTCGTCTTCCCACACGGTTCTGATACCGAAAACGGAAGAAACTGAAAAACTAAAGTTTGTAACGGCGTACCGGCCAATCGCCTTGACGAACGTTGATTACAAAATATTGATGAAGGTGCTAGCGCAGAGGTTACAAACTGTGATCACACTTCTTTTATGGCCACACCAGACGTGCGGCATCAAAGGTCGCACTATCACAACGAATATACACACGGCGAGATGTGTGCTTGAGTGCTGTGACGCCGCTGGAGGCGCCGTCGCGCTTCTCCAGCTTGACCTTGAAAAGGCGTATGATTGCGTGTCCCATGATATTCTGTTTTCTGTTCTTGACCATGTAAATGTGGGATCTGTCATTAGTGAGGGTGTTGGCCTGGCGTACCGACGGTGCACCACGCGGTTGATTGTAAATAATTCACTGGGAGCGCCCATTAGCGTGCAACGTTCGGTGCGTCAGGGTTGCCCCCTCAGCCCTCTGCTTTTTTGTATTTACATAGAAACGTTGTGTTTAGCCATCACACAAAACAACCAGGTTCGAGGATTTCGTATACACTCTTCTGAAGTCAAGCTTCTTGCTTAGGCGGATAACGTTGGAGTTTTCTGTTCAGACAAGGAAAGCGTCACTCTTGTCGTAGAAATCGTGAAACGGTTCGGTGTTGCAACAGGTAGCTTTGTAAACTGGGGAAAGTGTGTAGGATTCTGGCATGGTGATTGGCTGACCATCCCAGACATTTTCGCCAATGTCACTTGGGTCATCAATCCAGTGAAATACTAGTATTCCACTGGAGTTTTACAGAGACAGTGAGCCCTACCATGGCGTGGGCAAGCTCAAGAGCTGCGTGAGAAAGCGAATAAATGGAGAGCCAATGGTTTGTCTATGTTTGCTAGGGCAACTGTGTGCAACATTTTTCTGGCTAGCAAATTATGGTTATGTTATGCAAGCGCTGCATTGTTTTCGGGTGAATATACAACGACTTCACCGCGTGTTCGCTGTATTTGTATGGGCTTCTACTTGGGAGAGGACCAGTAGAATGAATTTGTTTCGACGAACCCGCGATGGTGGCTTAGGACTGACGCACCTTTTTGTAAGACAGCTTGTGAATCGATTTTTGTTTTTGCGGGACGTTTAAGACCCTTTTCTGCGCACAGTACTTCAAGTGCGGCTAATGCGGACTTTGCCCGAATTCGTAGTTTCTACGAGTAGTATGACAGGGGGCATCTATGGATACTTTAAAGAGATTGTTGTGTCATCACGTTTTTTTGTTTGCTCGATTTTCAATGCACTATTTGGCTAATGTCACGCGGAAAAAATTATATAAGGATATATGCGATGTGGTATTACCTGTACCAATGTACAGAGTTTTATACTGTGAAGGCTCAGGACAAGATGTTCTAAAAAGGGTTAAGCGAATGGAAGTATCACCAGGAGCGAAGTCTTTCTTCTTTAAGCTACACACGGGCACACTTTCAGTTGCAACATGGATGGAGGATAAGGGGATTTCTATGCCATGGGGAACTGACTGCTCTATTTGCAAACAACCGGAAACGGTGGAGCATGTCTTTCTCCATTGTTGGGCAGCAGTGTTTCTATGGGATGTCCTCCAAGGGACACTTCGAAAGGACTTTCCACTGAACCCCCATGGAATACGGTTTTTATGTATAGAGAGAGAGGACGGGGTGCCGTACGATCTCGTCATGTTGTTGGGCCTGCACAGTATTTGGCGGTCTCGCATGGCATGGCTCAACTGTGATGTAGACGCGCGGCCGACGCGACAATATTTCCGCGAAACTGTTTCCAAGTTCATTGAAATTCAGAGAGCGAAGTTTTCTGTTCCTGAGTGGTTGCCAAGGGTGGAACCCCTCGCCATGCTTAGGGAACTTTAAATGGTAACGCCAGTCAACCAAGGCATGGCGGCCCTTTTGTAGACTGTGTGTGTTCTGTTGTACCTTTATGTTGTGTTGCACTGTCGAAGACCGACAATAAAGAAAGAAAAAAGAAGTGGCACAACCGGATAGTCCTCGGCTTCGTAACGCGAGGGACCCAGGTTCGATTCCGACAACGGGAAGCGTTTTTTTTTATTTTCTTAAGACGCCTGTGTGAGTTGGCTTTCCTGCAATGCGTTTTGGCGTAACAATGGACGGCAGCAGTGACGCATAGAAAGCTTCGCTTTAACAAAAAACCCTGGTGATTGAAACACCCTTTAGTGTAGATGTAGAAGGTCTGTTCGTGACGAGTGTGCGCGGCAAGCTTACGGAATGCTGTCAGTACCACTTGACCGGGCACAATGACGAGAAAGTTGACAGTGCTTTCTTAGTAGCCATCGGGTGCTTTAGTTGCCCGGGGAGCTTACATGCACGTCGACAAAGCAGACAAGCGCGTAGTCACCTTAGCCCCTGTACAAGGGGGAGAATATTAAAGCTTTGTTGACGCTGAGATAAACATTGTGTCAGAAAGTAGTGAAATTACCGTATTTACTCGCGTAATGATCGCACTTCTTTTCCAAGAATTTTGATGCAAATTTAGGGGTGCGTTCATTACGCGGGGTAAATTTTTCGCGAAAAACTTTTGAGCACAGAACAGGCAAGCAAGTTGCTGGTCAAACTTTTTATGGTAGGTCTCATGGGCATAATAAAAATAATAAATAAAAACATAATAAACTTCCGCACACCACCGCCAGCCGCTTTGGAAAGTGACGCAAAATGCAGTGTTTTCATGAATTACGAAACTCAGCGGAACGAGTTTTCTGCGAGGAACAGGGCGACCTATAAGTGGCTGCCGCTGTCACAGTGCGGGAAATCTAAACAGACAAGGGGGCAGACGCAGCAAGCTGAGCTCATTTTTTTCTTTGTCTTGCGAGTACATTATGTGCAGTTTCTTCATCAATATTGAACGCATGCTTGCAGATATCACTAATATCGGCAAGTCTGCGGCATTAACGTAGCCATGTACACTTTGAAAAGGAAGGAAACAGAGGTAAGCACGATCATCATCAGCTAGACTTGGCACACATACCACATACTACTGCGGCAAGTTCAGGGTGCGTTCATTGCGTGGGAAATTAAAAAAAAAATCAAATTCTGACAACAAACTTCAGGTGTGCGATCATTATTCGAGTAAATACGGTAACCTGTCATGTAGGGGGCTATTCAACTTTCATACATGTATGAAGTTCCTGTGATAGTGGCAAGACATCGTTCAAGGGGGAAAAAAAGGATCACCCTCAACACCCCATTCAAGGTTCCTAAACAAACATACTAGCAATTAGACGCGCACCGCCAATTTATTTGCTTGAGATACGCTCCGAGAATACTTCTTAAGGCCTAGATCGGGGAGATGTAAAGTCACAGAACGGCGGATTGTGACTTGGTACCAACGGTCGACGGCAAAGCTCAGGCAGCTACTCACCGGTGCGCGATATTCGCATCTCTCATTGAATGGGTCTAACGCAGGCGTGCAGTGGCCAAAGGGATCCTAAAGATAAATGAGCGAGGCCTGCGATCATGACCAAAAGCACACCGCACCTCGTACATGCAAATGGGCCTGTCCTTCACCTCGAAGTCGCTTTGTGGCGCGAAAATCGCAGCTTAGTACAATACGCTCAAAAATGGGCTGGCTTTCTGCCTTTAGTAGAATGATGCGGCCAGCGCACCAATGGCCCCGCAGGACCAAATTACTAGGAACCGCAACACCCGCGCACACGGTTGTGGCGAGAAGCACTGTCCGCATGTCTAGTGCCCACGGGAAACAATGAGCGCATCTGACCTGCCTCAGTGGCCCGACGCCCTTCTCGGGCCTCATGAGCTCCTCGACCTCGTCCTCGTCATCTTCGTAATCCTGCGCAGGGGGCACGTACGCGGGAGCAATGGGAGCGGCACCGGCTGGAACAGCGGCCGCAGCCGCCCCAAACGGCCTAGCAGCAGCGGGCGCTGGGGAGGCGACTGCTGGTTTTGCGGCGGCCATGATCGCGTGCGGTCCAACGCCAGGAAGGAGTCAAGCCGAGTGTTGCGTCGGCTGGGCGGTGCAGCCAAGAATCCGGCAGTGCGCGCGCCACTCAGAAGCGCGGGCGAATGAGCTTCATTGTTCTTTTCTTCCCACAGAAAAACCAATGCGTCCGGCACACCCTAGATGTTATTCGTGAGCTGCCCTGTGTAAGATGATAGACTGGCCTGTATTTTTTACGGTTGTATCATTTTACTGAATGACTGGCTGAGGAAAACGGTCGGATACTGAAGCCGTGTAAAAAATAATGAAAATAAATTTAAAAAACAGAAATGTGGGTGGCATTTTCATTTTCTTTGTGAGAGTTTCCTTTTGAATTTGTTGTTGCATTTCCCACATGCTAGCTAATGCGCCGGGTTGTGGCTTCGTCGCCCTGTCCACGTAGCGGCAGCGTTTTCCACATCAGCTTCAACTCGCGTACCAGGGAGCGTGCATGCGTTTCCTAGTCAGTATAGCCAGCCATCCCCTGAGCTTGCTTATGGTGCTTATATCGCAGCATAAACGCGCTAAAGCATACGAAACCACCCGAATTGAAATAAATAGCAGGCAAAATGGACCTGCAATGGTAGAAAACCACGGTGTAGAAAAATATTCAACAGAAACAGCGAAAAACGACCTAAAAGGGGAAGAACCCGCAAAAACGTACAAGAAGCAGTAGCTGAAACTGACCAAAAGGCAACAAAAATACCCGAAATCCTATTTATAATGAATAAAAATGTCATAAATGGGTAATATGCGCGATAAACAATGTTCAAATATGACAAACCATTGAAAATGAAAAAAAAAGCGGTAACGGGATTTTAACCGAGGTTAGGATGTTTGCTTCGCAGGAGCTGAACTACTACACTACTAGAGCTTTTTTTTTCTTTATTACGGCTTGGTACAGTGAACATACTACACTACGAGAGCAAGCGGATCTGAGCGGTTAAATTGAGGGCCACAAGCACGTGGACATACCTTCAAACATGCCCCTAGATGGCGCCATGCGTCGCTTGGCTGTGCTGACTAGAAAACGCCTATACGCTACCAGGGAGGGGGTGGTGCAATCGACGGCATTGGCACCACTAAGCAAGAAAACTTGTCATAGGGCGCATATAGCTGATGAAAATAGTGTTTACTCTCGCTCTATGACGCTTACTTCGAATACATCCTAATCACTTGCCGGGATATATTGCGTAAGCATGAAAAGTCTCACTACGCTTCGCACCCCCACAGCGCGTTTTCCCTTAGTTTCAAAAACCGTGTCGCCATGGGTGAGCCCTAGCTTGTTAGCAATTAGATGTTAGACAGTGGGGCGTTGCAGATCTAATACTCGGGCAGATCTAATTATACTCCTCCCGATCCGTCCTTTAAATGCGAAAGTGAATCACTCAAATCTCGATATATCGAATCACGCGGGACCGCCCAAAATCATTCGTTATTGCGAAATATTGCTGTAATGAAAAACTTGTGGCTATATGCCAGTGCTCATACCTAGGAGTGAACATGACGTACCTTGGCATCATACGCGTGTGCAGACCAGCAAACTCTCGAAACAAAAGGTTGTACTCACTTCAAAGCAGCTTTATTAGAAGAAATCAGTTATTTTCTTCTGGCAAGTGCACCACGCACGACGGATTACACTCTGCGCAATACCTCATCGGGTACATCATCGCAGCGAGCAATGAAAGTGTGGAATTTGTTAATGTGCAGTAAAACAAACTTTTGACACAATCTCATCTTCTTCTGTCAAGTTCTGTGTTCTGTGACCCACAGACGTCTTCGTTCGCATCGGGACGATGTCTGCCTTCGCTTCTTCTTGGCTGTGTTGCTAGCTAGCTGCATTCATCGTTAGATTTCGCCCAAAATTCGCAGCAAGATCACTCGCAACAAGGAAATACCTGCCCGCACACGTGTATAGCGTGACAAACAACCGAACCACCGACCGGCCACCGACAGACACCCAAATAAGCGAGAGAGAAAAGGGGCAAAGGCGGCTAGGCCATGGCTAGGTCAGCTGGTATACCCCCCAGGTAACCGATAATTGCGCCACTAGCGCCAATTTGTCCCCTAGTGCTTGGTAGGCCAAAATATGAAACCAAAAAACAAAAAAATCACTGATGCTGCTATGGCAACGCTTTCGGGGGAGCCCTGTAGCGGCGCACGTCCGCCGCGCCGAGACGACGACGAAGGCGGAACGACGAGGCGCACGCTCACGTGCGTTCGCGCTGGAGGAATAAAAATCAGTGCGAGCCCAAACTCTGTCGCGGCTGGTTGTCTCTGTGCCGGTCGCGACAGTGTCATTAGTATAGTGGCTCGCACGGGCATCGCCGGGTGCTACCGCTAGTCTATTTAATAAAACATACTCGCCGCAGTGGCTCAGTGGCTAAGGCTTTGCGATGCTGAGCACGAGGTCGCGGGCACGGTGTCGCGGGTTCGATTCCCGGCCGCGGCGGCCGGTTTTCTGTTGGAGGCGAAAAGCAAAAACGCCCGTGTGCATGCACGAAATTTCGGCGCACGTTAAATATCCCCAGGTGGTCAAAATTAATCCGGAGCCCTCTACTGCGGCGTGCCTCATCGTCTGCATTGCGTCTGCGCGTTAAACCCTACAATCAATGAATATGTAATAAAACATTGCATGAAAGGCTCGCGCGTGTCCAATCTAACTCATTCATACTTTTACTACTTTTTACTCTTCGTTTTAAGTATCCCGTGAACAAAATTGAGCCCCATACAGCGATGGAAATAAAAATAAAATTCATACGGCTAGAATTGCACAAATGTCAAGACCAGCGTATTGACAACTGAAGTTGCTGCAAAATTTTGCCAGACATGGTCGTGATTTGAACCCAGGGGCGAAACTAGAAGCTCGCTAGTGGTGGCTATCAGTGTCCTCTCAGCTTCCACGGCTCCGGGTCGCCGATAGTTGAGCTGGCCTCTTCGCTAGCCGCTGAAATGTTGACATCGGGTGCGCCCCAGTGTTCTGACTCCGCAAAGGTGGCGGCCCTCCATGCTGTTGCCTTCGTCGGGTTGCGATCTCCGAGGAGATAAGAAAACACCCACGTGGCAGCGGCGGATACGACCATCAGGACCGTAAGGACCAGGCCGGGTATGAGGAATTGTTTCGCCTGCGAATTCACAAATAAAGAAATTGCCCCCCATCCACGCTGTGAATGTGGTTGGGCTGCGAAGCTGCAAACGACGCTCACAACGAATACCTACGCGGAGTCAATTGAATTCGCAGATGTGGCTCTACAAACAGTGAAACCAGAAGCTCTGCCGACCGTTACGTGGGATTCGCGGGGGCGGCGGTCCAACGCAGCAGCGTCGGCAGAAACAAAAACGGAGAGGAGCGCATTTCGAAGGGTGAGGAGGACGGCGGCACGTGCGGCTATGACGTAATATCTTTCACTGCCTCCCCCCTCACTCTTGTTTAATGTGTCGCCTCCAAAAAGCCCCCTCCCCCTCCTGAGATACTGAACCCAAACCACCTTCTGTCTCCCCGTCTGTGCACGTTTGGGCGGAGCTTAATCGGCAATACGATGGGCTCTCGCTCCGTGATTCTTCGGGCCCAGGTTCGATCCTTGGCGGTGCCAGCAGTTTGTTTGTGTAGCCTGGGTGTAGCCAGTAGCGAGTAGTAGCCTGGGATGTTTCTTTTTGTAGCCAATGGTAGCCTGGGAGTTTTCTGCTGACGCGGACACGAAAATTTCCTTAGCTGGTTGGAGGCATACTGCTTCGCCGTAGAAGGGTGACCTCAGTATTACTAAATAGTCGTAATGCAATTTTGTGCATAAAACGAGCCTCATTTTGATATGCGTTGAACGCTTTGCAACGGATATGGCCCATTCTATGAAACTGCAGGGCTCCACAGCTAGAATTTTGACTATTCCTTGGCAAGCAATTTTGTGCATAAAACGAGCTTCATTTTGATATGCGTTGAACGCTTTGCAACGGATATGGCCCATTCTATGAAACTGCAGGGCTCCACAGCTAGAATTTTGACTATTCCTTGGCAAGCAATTTTTAGTAACGTATATTCGCAAAGGTTGATGTGGAATAGCTAGGTGGATTTACACGGGTGTGCGACGGAGCGACGTTACCCCTAACGTCACGCTTTAACATTTAACGTTAACTGGTGCCAGAAGCTTTTTAAGAAACGTAATTATTGATTACCCCAAAAATGTCCTCCACTAGTGCCACGGAAACAAATTATGTATTAATGCGCAAAAACGCGTTACATTTAATTTAGATCGCCCAACAGAATTCGATGTAATATCTCTGCGGTTTACGTTACACAGGCCATCTTTCCGTCACAACGCTGCAGCTTTTTTAGGTGTGGATACGGACCGCTTCTCGAATTCACTTTCACATCAACGCGGTAAAAACCAAATTCCATATAATGTCACCGTACTAACAAAAACCCGCCCATACTTCTCGCCACAAACACTGGCTGCGCTATGCTACGCCTTTATCCACAGTCATTTCAATTACAGAATGGTGCAACTCCCCTGCAGCATACACACAATCAAGTTTTCCGAACCATAACACGCAGTTCCAACAATTGTCACATGGCACCACATTCCTGCGACTTGATTTTCTACGCATAGACGAACTCATCAATACAACTTGGGGATCACTGCGTATCTTTCATTTAAAGCTAATATCTCTTATACAGGGTGGGGCGACGATAATTGGTACACCTTAAAAAAATTTCCTGAGTGAACCGCCGCTCTGTTCGCGCTCAAATTTCACACGAAGGTCGCATTTTGTGTTCTATTTTGTTTTACACCGGGAACAATGACGGTACTTACCTAGTTATTCTGAAAATAAATAAAAACTATTTTCGCCTATGGGAAAATGACGGCTGATTTGGACGTGCCAGCTAGCCAGCGCAAGTTGATCTTGGAACGACGGCGCCACCTGAGGTATGCCCAGCGAAACGCACGCTTAGTCTCACGGTAGAAAGGAGCCAAATGGTACAGCAGACGATCAGAAAATGCACCTAGGAAGGAGCCAAATGAGCTATCAGACGATCAGAAAACCCGCTTTCACATTTTCTGATCGTCTGCTACACAATTTAGCTCCTGCCTAGCGTGAATCCCAAACGTGCGTTTCGCTCTAAATAACCCAGGTGGCGCCGTCGTTCCAAGATCAACTTGCGCTGTCTCGCACGTCCAAATCAGCCGCCATTTTTCCATAGGCGAAAATTGTTCTTATTTATTATCAGAATAATGAGGTAAGTACCGTCGTTGTTCCCGGTGTCGAACAAAATAGACCACAAAATGCGACCTTCGTGGGAAGTTTGAGCGCGAACAGAGCGGCGGTTCGTGCAGGAAAAAAATTTAAAGTGTTCCGATTATCGTCGCACCACCCTGTATGTAATTCTAATCGAAAATTTAGCTAACCCAAACATCTCGCGGTGCTCGCTTCTGAATAACTTCTTACTGCCAAAACTGCGCACAAGTTACGTCTTACAGACTGTGTGATTCGTTACTATAAAAATATTGGAATACCTTGCCCCTCACGGTATACACTGCGCCATTCCTTCCACGTTTTAAAACATCACTGCGGTCATTAACACCTGAACAATCACGATCTAAAACATCACTGCGGTCATTAACACCTGAACAATCATACGCCACCTAATTTCGTGTCAATACATTTCGACGTTTTAGAGCCCTAGGTATTTAATTACGAAAGTGTATATGACGTGTCCTTTATGGAAATGCTTCCGCGCCTTATCGACACTGTTGCGCCGCATTTGTATAATCTAAATCTATTTCTCAACGTGTCTACATCTTACTAGATTTACCGCTAACTATTTTTCGTAATTTTTTTCTGACTTCTCTTTTTTTTCTAACTTTCCGACGTTCCTGGTATTACGCACTGTTCTTAACGTCCGCTACTGTCTCGAATTTTTTTCCCCTCTTCTGCCTATTTAATCGTGTCCAATCATTGAATCGCATTGGATCGCAGTGTCAAACCCCGGGGTCCCTTTCTGCATATTGTTCTCCGTGGACCGTGTATTTCCGTATCCATAATCAACTGAAACTAAGTCGGTTAAATTTGTTGCCCTATTTCACGGCAACATGAGCCGCCATTTGCAAGCTGTTACGTAATATCACGTCACTTTTACGCATGCTGAAGTTGCCAATGTGCAACGTAAGCGTTCCCGCCAACTATTTAAATTACGTCACGTATTATAAGCCAGTCACAGAGAGGGCGCGTGTCATGCAAGCCGTATTGTTGTTGAATAGCAAAGTCAGGCATACGTTGTCATGTCGGCTGCATTCGTCTAGTTTTTCATTTCCCGCCAAGAATTATGCGCTTTCAGTAGAGAAAAATAAGGCAAACTTTGAAACTGAGGCTATTAAACGTCATGAAACGTCAAAATGACAAAAGCACAAACAACCGCTTTATAAACCGGATGCACGTGACCATAATCGATAGCCAATTACAAAGGGCTTCCGGCGAATTCACAGTTCACGGTGAATTTAGTGCGTCAAGAATAGGGCCCTAAAACACATACCCGAGCACCAGGCCTCCACCTGTTGGGTTCGGTGGTTTCCTCTTCCGGCACGAACTGCTGCAATTCGCAGCTTGTGAGCGGCGTGGCACTGTGCACACAATGGCCGGGGCTGCCGTCCGAGGTGTTCGATAGAGGCAGCAGGTTGCCGGTGCTGCCGGGCGATAGGGGCCGCCGGCTGCCGGTGCCGGCGGATGGTAGGAGCTGGCTGCCGGGACTGGCGGACGATAGAGGCAGCCGGCTGCCGGGGCTGCCGGACGACATACTCGCCAGAAGCCCGACATCTGCGAGCATTGCAGAGGTAGCAGCATAAAGGCCTGACCCATAGTAGCAATTTTTTTTTTTTTTTAAGAAATGCGGAGCATTTCTTATGCTCGCGATGTCACTCGTCGATGTTGTCGGCGCCGTCCACACGCTCACTGCGCATGCGCGTCGCGTCGAGGCGCAGGTGCGCGTCTCTCCCCCGTACCCTCCTTGCTCTCAACAAGAGGCGCGGCGGTGCGGGAGGAGCGCGTGTACCCCGTGCGCTCCGTCGCTCTCAACAACAGCTGCGGTGGTGCGGGGGGAGCGCCTCTGTGCGCGCATGCGTCGTAGCTACCCGTGCGCTGCGTCGCGCTCAACAGTAACGGCGGCAGGGCGTGTACACGTGATAACGGCGTGGTGGGTGCGTGGAAAGTTCGCGCGCTTGTGTACGGAAGTGTGCGCATGCGCGTCTTTCTCCCGTACTTCTCTCCATCGAACGCGGGCAGTGTGTATTAGAGTTCCTGCATACAGCTCCCGCAGGGAGCTAAGAGTTGCGCCACCTTTTTCCACGCGCCGCCGTGATTGCGACACTCCGGTTATCCAGGCCGCGCAGAGAAGCCCCCACTACGGCTGCGCCGCAGCCGCCGACCGAAGCACCCCCACCGCGCGTCGGCCGCCGTCGGAAGCGTGGCGGCAAGGCTCCTTCACTCGCGACGGGCGGCTTTCCCGCAGCAATCCGGATAACAAAGATGGCGGTCGGAAACCACATGCAACGTTTTGGTCGCGTCTTGCGGCCGTCTGCGGCGCCTGGCGCCGACGCGGAACGGGCGCTGGAGAGGGCGAGCAACCACAAGAGACGCGCGAAGAGCGCTTCTCCGATCCAAGTTGCCAGACTTACTTTGTTAAAGGCAGCATCGTTCTGTTTAAGTCATTCCTAATAAACTGAAGAATAATCAAAACTTCAACAAACAAAACACGTTAAATTGATGTTCTATTATATAAAGTGCTAAAAAGCCGCCCAATAAAGAGCCGCCATGTTGCCTGCGGAGGGGGACCGGAAATTGAGGATAGCAACATCCGGCGCAGACGCCGAAAACGGACCGAAAATCTGGGATGCGCAGACACCGGCGCTCCGAGCGCGCTGCTGCGTATTTGGTGGCGCGCGCTGAACGCGCGTCGCCGCGGACGGTCTCCAAACGCGACCAAAACGTCGCATGTGGTTGCTCCTTTAGGTCCCTGCGGGAGCTATATACAGTAACTCTAGTGTGTATATAAGCGGCGGAGCGCGCGTTCGGAATTCAGCCAAGGGCGTCTTTGCTTGGCTTTCGCTTGACTTGACGCTTTGCTTGACGGCACCAAGCAATAAAGACAGACTTTAACTTTACACTCCTTGCCTTCGCTTCTCCTTCATTCAATAAATAAGAATAATAAAGACGAAATAACAATTAAGCATTCCCAAACCATACCCAATTACGCAACATTCACGCGATACCACCACCACTCTGCGACGCATTTACTCGAGTTCCCCCCGTGGGAAGATGCGGGCGGGTTTTGTTTTGTTTTTTTTTTTCGGGACGGCATTCAGCGTTTTCACAGGATCAAACACGCCAGGTGAACCAAGCGCTCAGCCCGAGCAGAAATCTGAAGACGTGAGCATCAGGTAGCACATCGCAACTGCTAGCTAAAATAAACGATTCTTCCAAACAAAATTGAACAGTTAATTTCCAGCGCATGTGCAAAACCTAAAACGGGGCGAACAAATTTCTATCATTAATCATTTGCATCGCGTCGTTCTCCCTGTAAACACGCTAAAATATATTTTCACAGACAGTGCGCAAAACGCTTGTTTTTAACCCACCGGCTGCCTGATCCGGTCTGCATGGGTGACATCTGCGGATAGTTCCCGAGTCAGAATTTTTGTCGATAATGTCCGTTTCGAAGTGTCCATTTTGGGCGAGCCCTGATTGGCTGGGGGCAGGCGACCCGGATGTGACGCAGCCCACGGGGGTTGGTTTCCGTGCTTTTGATTGGTCAGAGGCCTCGCAAGTGCAATTACGTCCCGACTGACATGGACGCAAAATGGACAAGTACCTCCCCCCGAAGTTTCCGGAGTGCCACATTCCTGCTCCTTTCGGCCTTTTTTTTTTTTTTCGCCCACGCTATTTACAAACCTCATCTAATACTAACATGTCAAAACGAAATTAAAGATAAAGATGAAAAAATTAACTATGATATTGTTTGCACACAAGCTCCCTTTCTTTCTTTTTTTACCAGTGTCGTAAAAGACCCCCGAAAAATGTTTCTGGCTACGCCACTGCCAAGTGGTGAAAATTAATCCGAAGCTCTTTCCTACGGGCTGCCTCATAGCCAGCGTGGTGTAGCTTCCGCGCGGTAAATCCCACAATCAATCGAATTTCTTTTCTCGCATCGCCTTTAGCCTTGGCCTTGGCCCGTATATTCGTTGTCTGAAGAGCTGTTTACGGTGCCGGGCCGGGAAACAACGGAAGAGATAATCCGCCTCAGCGCATGCTACGTGCGCTTTTTGAGTGCATTATTCGTGGTTCAGAGCCAGTCGTTCCGTAATTGTCCTGACAGTGTGATACGTGTGCATTCCGTGCACTGTGTTCGGATCTCTGCGCGGGGCCTGACTGCTTGCTGTCGTCTAACAAGCAGCGTGAAACTCTTTTCATTATGCTAGCTGTCACTACCTACCGTTCATTAACGCGGGAAAATGACAGTAATGGTTTACAGCTGTTTTTGTCTCTCTTACTGAAAAAAAAACACAGAAAACAAAACTTGTAAACTAGAATCGCGTCTTCGAACTTTATCGTGTATAAACCGGTGCACGTCGGGGAAATGTTGAAAAAAAAATGCAAGGAAATGTGGTATACATAAACCGAACAAACAAAAGTTTACGGGGTCCCTTAAACTTTCTCTTGTCGCTTGAGAATGCGTGAGCATCACGTTTCGTTGAGTTGTGAGGGAATCTGATTGGGTGACGTCGCTTCCAGTAGGCACTGGCGAATCGTACACGATCCTGGGACGGCTGCTGCCAGGAGTCCATAAGGACGTTATGGCGGCGCTTACTATCGCGCCCACTATGGCCTACACGCTCATTAGTATTCACCGCTTAGTACAACCTTTGTCTGGTAACCGGGGTTAAAGACCAACTACGCATTAGGAACACGACGTACCAATTAATCAAGCGTTATACTAACGTATATGCCCATAGCCATCGTTTTGAAGAAGTAATTGTCTGAATAAATAGCGGCGTAGGTTATAGTGAGCGCGATAGTACGTGCGTTCGCTCCGCTCCAAATGAGAATTTTGATGGCAGGTTCTGCTAACAGAGATACGGGGACGCTATTTCTTTCGCTGAAGCAAGCAGTGCGTCATTGATGCCAACGCGTTGAAAACAAAACTAGAGCCCTTTCTCTTAAAAGAATGTGGTACAGCTCCGCAAGTGACAGCCAAGCCCTGCGACGAAATCCAACTATGGCGCACGCGTTAGGCCGGGGTCAGACTGTTGCCGCAACTGTCGTAATAACTTTAAAGAATGGCGTCATTTCACGTCTCAGCCAACCGAACTGCGTGACACGCCGCTTTATTGCGTCCATAGATCACGATACGGCTTTTGCGTCGGTAGTCTGAACATAGCCTTACGCACGCATCGGATTGGCAGGACGATGACGCACCGATTGGCTGGGCCCCAAAGGCTGGGCACCCGCCAAATGCGCGCAGCGTGGTCGTAGGCGGAATATTTTAGCTTTTTTTTTTCCCCGGGTGTTACGAATTGACTGCGGTGCACGCTGCAGTGTCCTCTATTGGTGCGACGCCCATGCTTTGGAAACGCACAAAGCGAATCAGTGGCGAACTTCCGCACGGAGGCCGCATGCACTGTGGCAGAGTCAGAAACGCGATGAGTGCGGAATGTCGCCACCAGCTTCCCTGACAGGCGCAGCTCGCGCGGCGGCCGCGGAGGTGACCTCGGTAAATTTTCGTCGTTGTTGTCGTCCGAACGGGGGATCTGTAAGGACAACAGATTTGATTGTGGGTTTTAACGCGCCGAAGGAAGACGGGCGACGACGCGCGCCGCAGTGGAGGGCCCCCGGATTAATTTTGACGACCTGGGGATCTTGCACCGATATCTCGACACAGCGGCGTTTTTGCTTTTCGCCTACATTTGAAAAGCGGCCACCACGACAAGGAATTGAACCGGCGTCCTCGTGCTCAGCAGCGCAACGCTTTAGCCGCTGAGCCATATTGATGCATGCAAAAGAGGCTGCTATCCGACGCAATGCAGTGTTCGCAGCGTAAGCTTAGCTGTAAGGGGCGATGCATCCAAACGGGATAATTGTATTTGAGTCACTTACTGTCACCGCTCTTGGAATACTGCGCTTCCATTTCCATGAACGAGCGCTTGTTGTTCTTGTTGTTGTTGCGCCTTTAGGTATGGCACATACCCAATCAGGGGATCGGCCAATCAACAGAGGATGGTTAAAATGAATGGAATTCTTATCTAATCACGAGACGTTTAGGAAAGATAATTTAGACCGGTTGGAAAATTTTTTGAGAAAAAAGGAAAAAAAAATCCTGAAAAATCAAAGCGAGGGTGACCAATCGCAATCATAAAGAGAATCGTTTTGAATTTTCAATGTAGAGCAGGAGGGCAGAGCATACATCCCGGCGGCAGAACCCCGTTTCGGATGCCCCGAACGATAGTATAGCCGGCACTGTTAGGGATATCCCCAAACTGTAAAGCGGCACCTCCAGGGACTGAAGTCTCAGTCGGGAAAAACGTCGGCATGTCAAAAGGTAGTGTTCGACAGACTCGTCTTCGTTGCAATAGCTGCACAGAGCTGTTGGCGCCAGACGAGACCTGTGCAAACACCTATTTAACTTGGGTACTCGACAACGTAAGGCTGTAATAATCACCTCTAAGTTGCGTGAAGGGCACCATTCAGGTTTCCATGAGAATTTAATATGCTAAAAATCCCTTAATGATAATAAAACCGATTCTTGCTGTACTTGGAGTTTCAGCATCCTACGGTACCTAGCTGCTGTTATTAAAGGTGTCGGCTCTACGACGTCTACTACAGGCCCAGAAAGTGCTATCCTATAGAGAGTCGGCAGTCTCGTTGAATGTGATCCCTGCATGACCAGGAACCTAAAGAAGGTGAATTTCAGTGAAGTGAGGTGGCAGGAGTGACCGAAATGTCCGCAGAAGGGGAGTGTCTTTAAAGGAAGGAAGGGCTAGGCATACAGAAAAAGAATCGGAAATTATCATTGGAGATGTAATTGATACATCCAGCTTTCGTAGCGCCAGGACAATTGCCAGGAATTCCGCAAAGAATATGGGGATAAAATCACGCAGACAAACCGAAAAGGTCCAGTTAAGGGAAAGGGAAAATATTCCGATACCGGATTTTTCTTCTCGTTGAGAGGAATCTGTATATATTATAGCACCTGGCTGCATAGAGGCCAAATTATCTTAGAGAAGACGATTGAGCAGCCGGGCTGGTAAAAGTTTAGCATTTTTGGGGAAAATGTTAAGGAAATTGATAGAAAGAGGTGAACTCCTGTCAGTATATGGAATAATCTGATTTATTGCTTCACCCAATGGAGAAAGGAAGCTCTGTACCAAAGTGCTTTGTGGGCATAAGGACCTGGGCCATTGGTGCACCATAAACGCACTTGGTTCTGCAATAAAGATAAACTGCTCCCTGTTCACCTCAGAGCTATAAGCTCTCAGAAAAGTTTCAACAGTCAGAATCCGGAACCTATTAAGCAGAGGAGGAACGCGCGCTTCCAAGTAAACTACTGCATTTGCTGCATTCTTAGGCAACCCTAAACAGCAGCGAAGAGCCTGGCGCTCCAGAATAACCAGACGATGAAGCTTATACGCGGCGCACCCAGAGAATAACACGCACCCAAACTCTAAAATGGGCCGAACGTGCATTCTGTATATCATAAGAAAAGTCTCTCGGCGCATGCCCTTCTTTCTATGACTGAGCGCTTCCTTTTTTTTCGTCGTCTTTTCCTTCTTCTTCTTCTTTTTCTGTTTCTTGCTGTGTCCTCCCAAACCCAGCGAGACTGATTGGCCATTGTATGATGTACGCACGACAACGATACGCAGTTTCATGTTCGATTCGCGGCACTTTCTCCTTCCCTTTTAACATCGGAGCTGTTGTACAAGCCGTAGGTTCGCCGTTGCAGGAAAAAAATACCAGAAAAATGCGGAGCGCTCGTGAGCGCATGCCTCGTAGCGACCGCCGAGCGTTCCCGGCACGCGCAGCGGCTTTAGCAAAAAAAAAAAAATGGCGAAAAACCAGAGGAGATATAAAATGCCCAGCGCTGTGGCAAAAAAAAAAGAAAAACTGCAGTGCTGTCGTCAAGCGCTACCGCGTATGTTATGCTTAGCATGAGGAACGCGACGATGTCGATGCATGTGACGATGACTACTACTAGCACAGTGCAAAGCGACGACAGAACATGTAAATAAACAATTTCAAACTTGTACAATTGCGCGGTGATGTGTCCTTCGTAGGAGGTGAGTGAGTAGAAAGTGAGTGAGTGCATAACTTTATTGAGCCCGAGACGGGGGTAAGGGAAGAAGTGAGATCGGAGTCCCCTTCATTCTTCCCCTCTCAGACGGCGGCCAGGAGTCCTTGCTCCCTGGCGGCGTCTTCGGCCATCTGGACGGCCCGGAGTTGAACGCCCGGGTCTGAACTGAGCAGCATGGTCTCCCACTGCTCTGAGGAAGTGATGTCTAGTGCTTGAGGTGTGGTGTTCACTTTAAGGGGGCAGGCCCATAAAATGTGTTCAAGGTCGGCCCTTGCTGAACATAATTTACACTTATCTTCGTATAGACCGGGGTAACAATAATGACTGTACGTCACCGGGTTCGGAAAAGGGTAGGACTGAAGTAGACGCCATGCTACTGACTGCCACTTTCCCAAGGTGCGATGAGCTGCGGGATATCTGGCCCTCCCTAATCTGTAATAGTCGATCTCCCTATAGGTCACCATGCGGTCCCTAACCCCCGTGCGAAACGATGCCTCAGGTGTTTCTGGGCAGTCTCGGAAGCTCAGACCTCGAGCTGCCTCGTGAGCGTTTTCGTTCCCCGGAAGTGCAGAGTGCGCTGGTGCCCATATAATTTGGACCCCTCGGAGTCTTAATTCTTTGAATCCTCTAAGGATTCCTTGGGCGTCGGGTGAGATCTTTCCATTTGCGAAGTTTACAATTGCAGATTTAAAATCGCCTACTATGTATTTCGCTCTTGTAGAAGAAAGCGCCAGTGCAATGGCTGCCTCTTCTCCTACCACCGGAGTGTCCGTGCGGATCGTTGCGGAGGCTATGCAATGGCCCTGCCGATCGACTGCTGCCACAGCCATGGCGTTGTGTCCACAGTACTCGGCCGCGTCCACGTAGACCACGTCATCAGATCGTTCGAATCGCTTATGGAGGGCTTTGGCTCTTTCATTCCTGCGCTGTAGGTTATGCACGGGATGCATATTTCTGGGCCGAGGGGTTGTGTATATACGTGCCCTCTGCTCGCTAAGGATATCCACCTTTTTTCCTTGTTGAGCCGCATAGGTGATTTGAAGCTCTTGTAGAACTTGTCTGCCTGTTGCGGTTTTGGAGAGTCTTTCTAGCTGTGCTATTTTTTGGGCTTCTACAAGCTCGTCTATGGTATTGTGCAGCCCCATCGCTCCAAAGCGTTCATTTGGTGCCGTAATGGGTATACCTAGTGCCTGCTTGTAGGCTCTCTTAATGATGTTATTGATTTTTTTTTCTTTTATAGGCCTTTAGTGCCAAGAAGGGCGTCGCGTAGACTATGCGGCTAAGAACAAAAAGCCTGCACTAATCTGACGAGGTTACCTTCTTTCATACCATGATGCCGGTTGGCAATTCTGGAGATGAGGCGGACTGTCTGGTGTACACTCGTTTCGAGAGCCTTTATGGTCTCTCTATTGCAACCATTGGCCTGTATGCGAAGACAAAGGACTCTGGTGCTCTGTACCATGGGGATGGGTCTGTCGCCCGCATATAGCTGGATATTGGCAACATCGCGGTCTCGTTTGCAGCCTCTCCTGGTTGGTCTGCAAATAAGCAATTCAAATTTTTGTGGCGAGCAGCTAAGGCCCTTGGGGGTCACATAAGCCACTACCACGTCTAACGCCTGTTGTAGTTTTTCTTGAATTTCTCCGTCACTGCCACCGGCAACCCACAGTGTGACGTCATCAGCATATATGCTGTGGTGCAGTCTTTCTATTTTGTTTAGCTGCTGTGGCAGATTAATCATGGCGACATTAAAGAGAAAGAAATCCTGCAGCCTCACTATTGTCCAAGCCGTGCAAGCTTCGCCAGTTGAGCTGTAGGAAGTCTACAATCCACCACTCACCGCAAAGACGACGAGCTCTTCGATGTATAGGACGACGATTACTAGCACCGCAACTGCGCAAATAAGCAACGATACTGAAACTTAAATATATGCCCTGCAGCCTATTTCCAAGCGATTCGCTGCACAGAGCAGCCACGTGACAAGTATGTTCACGCGATGGAGAGAGAGAGAATAGTCTTTAATAAAGATACTGGTGAGGTTAGCCTGGCCAAGGCGCCTAGCTTGCTACACCAGATGTATGAAAAAATGAAATCAATGAACAGATGACGATAATGACTGTGATGAAGATGACGCGCTCATTAAGAGGGTCCTATTTAAAGAGTCTGATCAAGTTCTGTGCTTCGCAGGAAAAACAATAGAGCTTTTGTCGCTGTCGCCCGAGATGCTCGTTTAGCGTTCGACCAAGGGCCTAGCACGTCACTTAGAGTTAGTCCTCTGGAAATCAGACGACCCAAGGACACTACAAGGGACGTTCTAGCTGCTCTATACTGCGTACACTCACATAATACGTGGTTCAAGTCCTCGCGCACGTCACAAAGAGTGCAGAAGGGAGAAGCGGCCTGTTTCATCTTGAATCTAAAATAACTTGTGCAAGCGACATTTAGCCGCACGCGGTGAAGAACCGCTTCGTCATGCTTGGAAAGTCCGTCAGGCATCCTAAAGGCCCCGTGCGATGGAGAACGGTAATTTAACGAGCCCATAGGCTGCGCCCCAAACCTAAAGCGACTTAAAACATACCAAATCACCATTATTGACAAAATAGCACGTAGATTTGAGTTTAGAAAAAAACAATACATTTTAAAAAAAATTAACGAATGAAAAAAGACCTTAAGAAATAGACCTGCTGGGGCTCGAACCCAAGCTGTCAGCCTCAGTACTCGGAACTCTACATCGAGGCAACAGAGCCGAAACGGTGGGCTTGTATTAGCAGGCGATCAAAAGAATAGCGAGCGCAGTGACATCACGCATGTCACGTGGGTGGTCTGTGCAGCAAAGCGTTTGGAAACACGCTACCCGGCAATACTCTACTACAACAGCTTCGCCATTCAAGTCTTGCGCGTTAGTGCAAGTTTCCCTGAATTTTTTTCCATTGTGTAGTTTTTAAAAGCAATGACTCCGTGTATTACTTTTACTTACTTTTCACACATGTAACATATATCGTGCTACACTTGTGTACTCCCCGAAACAGTAGAGCACGTCCTTCTAGAGTGTCCGGCATACATCCAAAAAAGAAATCACCTCGCAGAAAAGGTTGACTGCCTCAACAACGCATCTATATCTTTGAATGGTCTCCTTGGACCCTGGCCCTCTTCATCGTCCCAGAGAAAAGTGTTGGTTGCCTTATTTGACTATTTACACGGAATCGACGTCGCAGAGACAATTTAGAACTTTACCTGTGAGATCGTGGGGACTTTTACGTCACGACGCAAAGCTTCGTGTTCGCTTTTTCTTTTACCCTCTTCTTTTTCCCGCTTCCTTCTGCCCTACTTCTTTTAGGGCATTCTCTCTCTCTCTCTCTCTCTCTCTCTCTCTCTCTCTCTCTCTCTCTCTCTCTCTCTCTCTCTCTCTCTCTCTCTCTCTCTCTCTCTCTCTCTCGCTCTCTCTAGCTCGCTTTCGTCACGCGCATATAAAAAACTGCCCCGAACTTCAGGTATAGGCATCTTTCAGGAAAATCGCGCATTTAATTCTGGTTCTACACAAAACTTTTAAACGCTGGCCTTTGAGGTCAGTATGGAGAAAAGGTAATTACAAGTGCTGTTTAAATTTTTTTTTAATTCACCAATTCGTCTGCATAGTCCTTCAGCTAGTGCACACGATGTCGTGCGTTTCTCATCACCCACGCAATAATAAAAACCAGAAATAGTGCCACGCGTAGAGCTTTAAGCTACTGATATTATCAGAAGGTATTTTCAAGAATCGACTTCCGCAAACTATGCCAGGCATGCCAGGTGGACATAAAATCGTACCCTATGTATGCGTAAAGGTACCATGGCAGAGGCAGGAATGGAACCAGCCTTTCAACTCCTCAAAACACAAACAGAAGTAAAAAAGGTCACTAAAATAAAATATAGAACAAGGATACAAGCCATGAAAGTACGGAAAGAAGTACAAGTGTAGGCACTGTTCACTGAAAAGTTTAGCTGTCAGTTTCTTCACTGGGAAACACTGGAAACGGCAATGCACATGGCCGAAGCGCCACGGACATGGCGCGGCTTGTGCCATTGCGCCCTCACGCCACAGAAAAAAATACACCGGCGTGCGTCGTCTGCAACGTTTCAACTCGATTCTCAAGGGTGGTGACAACAAAGATGCTATTAATCGCACTCAGACTGGAGTCGAGGCATTATTTTGCGTTCGGTAGGGTAGAGTTTGGAACGTCCAAAACACATCATGTGCCTATAGCATGGACAAGTACCGCCGCGGAGCCCGATGTAACCAGTGACGGCGCACTCACATGATTGCCTGCATGCGTGCTTCGCCAGTGAATACAACCTATATAAGTAAGGATAAGCTTTTAAGGTGATGCTTTTGCGGTCAGTCGAAAGGGAAATCCCGCGGTTCCGTGTACGCAGAAAGCTCCTCCGGCGCAACCCCATGGGCATGTGCAACAAAAAAAAAAAAAACGGGTTGGAGACGAGTTAATGTACGGTGAGAGAGATTGGGTGGATTTAGGCTGTCGCAGCAAAGCGGGCGCGCAGCGAGCTGCTGCGTAAAGCACAGCTCAAATGACTATGGTGACAAGGGGCGGCGGCGGTGCGGGCGGAGCCACAGTTTACAGCCTCGCTGGTTAACCACCCAAGGCGATTTTCGACGCCTTGACGACTATAGAGTTGCTGAGGCCAGACCAATCGCAACCTGTCAACATCTTTACAGATTCAATGCAAGCAGTCCGAGACCTCCGGAAAGTACTTCATCAAGTGCCCATGTCTCAAACCATCCACGCGAAGGCTGCGGCCCTAAGTTTCAGAGTGAAGATTACTTGGGCCCAGAGGACATCGACCACTGGACAGCAACAGGCGGATGCGGCGACCCGTATACCTCCAACGACGCATCCACTGCCCTTATTTCCAGTTGACGCAATGTCAAAGCTGGCCACCGACAAAGAAGACCTTCGGCGCTCCACACGCGCACTTATTCCACCGTGTGGATCAAACCTCCCTGGTGGGCTCACCCGCCGTGAGGAGGTGGCGCTACGAAGGATTCGCGTCGGGGCTGCTCTTACACCAGCTGTCACCCACACCTGGCCCCCGGATCGACGGGCTCCGTTTGGCCGGACATGCCCATTTTGCACCACGTCGGCATCGACCGCAGACATTCACCATCTTCTGTGGACTTGCCGTGGCCTCCAACGTTCCCGACAGCAAGTACTACATAGTGTGGGACTCAACCCAGGCCGACCTCCCGACTACAGACGCTGGCTCTTTGGGCCGTATCACCAGAGCCTTTTAGACTTTCTTAGTGAAAACTTCCT
>NW_027526361.1:10791790-10824290 GCF_048455015.1 Haemaphysalis longicornis | reverse complement strand
GTGTGTGTGTGTGTGTGTGTGTGTGTGTGTGTGTGTGTGTGTGTGTGTGTGTGTGTGTGTGTGTGTGTGTGTGTGTGTGTGTGTGTGTGTGTGTGTGTGTGTGTGTGTGTGTGTGTGTGTGTGTGTGTGTGTGTGTGTGTGTGTGTGTGTGTGTGTGTGTGTGTGTGTGTGTGTGTGTGTGTGTGTGTGTGTGTGTGTGTGTGTGTGTGTGTGTGTGTGTGTGTGTGTGTGTGTGTGTGTGTGTGTGTGTGTGTGTGTGTGTGTGTGTGTGTGTGTGTGTGTGTGTGTGTGTGTGTGTGTGTGTGTGTGTGTGTGTGTGTGTGTGTGTGTGTGTGTGTGTGTGTGTGTGTGTGTGTGTGTGTGTGTGTGTGTGTGTGTGTGTGTGTGTGTGTGTGTGTGTGTGTGTGTGTGTGTGTGTGTGTGTGTGTGTGTGTGTGTGTGTGTGTGTGTGTGTGTGTGTGTGTGTGTGTGTGTGTGTGTGTGTGTGTGTGTGTGTGTGTGTGTGTGTGTGTGTGTGTGTGTGTGTGTGTGTGTGTGTGTGTGTGTGTGTGTGTGTGTGTGTGTGTGTGTGTGTGTGTGTGTGTGTGTGTGTGTGTGTGTGTGTGTGTGTGTGTGTGTGTGTGTGTGTGTGTGTGTGTGTGTGTGTGTGTGTGTGTGTGTGTGTGTGTGTGTGTGTGTGTGTGTGTGTGTGTGTGTGTGTGTGTGTGTGTGTGTGTGTGTGTGTGTGTGTGTGTGTGTGTGTGTGTGTGTGTGTGTGTGTGTGTGTGTGTGTGTGTGTGTGTGTGTGTGTGTGTGTGTGTGTGTGTGTGTGTGTGTGTGTGTGTGTGTGTGTGTGTGTGTGTGTGTGTGTGTGTGTGTGTGTGTGTGTGTGTGTGTGTGTGTGTGTGTGTGTGTGTGTGTGTGTGTGTGTGTGTGTGTGTGTGTGTGTGTGGGGCTGGGAGCATTTTGGAGGTACGTAGGTATCAAATTGCTCAATAGAACGAGCCGAAAGGTTACCGCCTGCCGTAAATTGTCTCGCATGGGAGCGGACGTCGTAACCGCCCGCTGGGTGATCTGCGTGTTTGTGTGTGTGTGTGCGTGTGTGGAGGGGGGGGGAGGGGGGGGGGAAGGGGGAAGGGGGAAGGGGCTGCAAATTGAGATAACAGATTACAAAAAGCTAACAGCCCGTCTAAATCTGAAGGTATTGTGAGCACAGAGCGGCACCGCATTTTATCGCAGCTGCAGTACCTCTGCTTTGTTTTGTTGCGATTTTTAATTGAGCTATGGAATGCATTTACGGCAAATATTTTAGGACAATGGATTCATCTGTCAAAGCAGCGTCAAGCTCTACGGAGTTTATTCTCTTATTTGGATGAAATTGGCCTAATTTCAAAATTGTAAATTATGTCGCCCAAGCTCAGAACAAAAGTCCGCTACCGCGCCAAGTACACGACAGTTTTTTTTTTCTTTTTCTTTCCTGTCCAGCTCTTCCTTGGGCCTTTTCTTCCCCCATCCTTAACCCACAGCAGAGAAGCATGTAGGCGTCTGTAAATGCCGGCAAACCTTTCTGGTTTTCCAATAACGAGCCTTCTCTCTCTCTCTCTCTCTCTCTCTCTCTCTCTCTCTCTTCAATTAATGCTTGTGTGACGTAATGCAAATCCACAAACAATTACCAGACTTTGAAGAACACCCTAGATTGATAAATAATATTTCTAGCGAGTCCCTCAGTTATGTAATGTCCATCCATACGTTAGCAATATTTGGCTTCGTTGTCTAGGGATTGGATGCTTTTATTGACCACGTTGCAAAATCCATTTAGACGCCGACAAAAGATTGAAAAGTGTAGCAGGGGCCCTTGAAGTACGTATATGAACTCTACATGTGACACTAATGTACTGTGTGCATAACCGAGCTTATGTGATGACTCACTCTTAAACATGCATTGAAAAACTATGCTTAAAAAAAGGAATATATTTCACGAAAAGACAAATCAGCCGTTCAGTTGTAAATGAAAAATACTTCTATTCACAGAACGTTTTCAGCGCCATGAAAAAAAGAAATAGGGGAGGGGGCCGGGTAGGGGCCAGATGAGCTGACCGGCCAGACGAGCGCGCTTCGATATCAAACACAATCAATGTGTTTGCGACGCAGGTCCGAGTTAAACGACAGCAGACAGAAAAGCGGCGGCCGGCCAGTTTAACGAGCACAATCCGGCGCTTGTTACTGAATCGCCCAGGCCAGGAGGGGAAGGAAGAGACGGCCACGTCCCCCAATCTGCGGAAGCGCATGAGGCCCCGAACCTAATTCCACCGTTTTCGCTGCCGTCTCCGTGAGCCGGGGCAGACGGAAAAGAATTGTGCTGGAAGAGGACACGGAAGCGGCGGTGTTCGTGTGCGAGCCCGATCCGCTGAGAAAGAAAACTTGCCCGGCCGATATCGATAGCGTGCCCAGCGGCTATTCCCCCGTGGGGAAAGTGCAAGAGCATGTCTCCCAGTCCTCGATTTCGTTTTCCTTTTGACGCGTGTTCTTGTGCGGTTTAACAGATTTGTTCTTGCGTCTATTCTTAAAAAGTCGCACTGTCGTTTCTGGCGACCCTAGGTGACGAATCTTAAAGTGATTCTAGATATTTTAACACGAAGGTGTTTTATTCCCGGATACACGAAGATTTTGCTGACGACATATCCGTCACGGCAGTGACGCCAGTACACCGAAGCAAGCGGCCTGTAAAGGGTATACCCCTGCACACAGCGTCGTCTTGCGGGTAAGCAACCTTTAGCACTAAAGAGTACGGAAGGCTGCGGGAAATGAGGATAGATGAAAATGGAACAGACAGCTTAGGAAGCGACCACAAGCGGTTTAGCTTGCACTTTGGAGGCGCAACCCGGACAAATGCAGAAATAGGTACAATAGGAGGAAATAATTTGAATAATGAGCAGTTAAAGATCATCGCTGATAGATTGGAAGATGAAATCAATAAATACCCAGGCAAAAATTGGGATTACGATGAAATAATTGCGTTCATAAAGGGTAAGATTAATGAAGAAAAGGAACGAAACCGATGGAAAGGGAAGAGAAAGCCGAGAAGCTGGTGGAATAAGGAAATAAAAGAGGCTATCGACCAGCGAAGAAAGGCGTCGAGAGAACATAGAGAAGCAAAAAGAACTAGTATGGAACCGGAGGTAGTGAAGGAAAAGTGGGATGTCTACCGTGGGAAAAAACTAGAAGTGCAGAAAATGGTGCAAGCGAAGATCAAGCAGAAAAGCGAACAATGGATGGCAGAAATACGGAAGAAGGACAAAAGCGCATCCAAGAAGTTTTGGAACCATGTAAAATCACTAAGCTCAAAAAACGATAACCATCAAAAATTCCTGATTGATGAGGAGGGGGAACATTTAGAAGGAGAGCACGCGTTGGCGCATATTCATCGAGTGATTAGTGAGAAGTTTAGGATAATAGTGGTAGGGAAACCTGCACCGATAACATCAGCGCCACAAAAGACTGCGGAAAGGGAAATAAGTTTGAGCAACCTTGATTGGAAAAAAGCAGAGCAAAAGGTTTCCCCTCAGACAGCAGTGGGCCCGGACGGAATACCAATGCAACTGATAAACCTACTTGGACCTAAAAGTAAGGAATCGTTTATGACGGCAATAGATAAGGTAATAGAAACCAAACAAGTACCGGAGGACTGGTTAGAAAGTAGGATGAATTTAATATATAAAGGCAGAGGAGACAAAGCCAGTATTGAGTCATACAGACCACTCACAGTAACGTCAGTGGTGTATAGATTCGTAATGCAGGCGATAAAATCAGAAATTCAAGCATGGATGGAAGAAAATGAAATACTTGGGGAACTGCAGAATGGATTTAGACAAGACAGGCGACTGGATGACAATCTGTTCGTGATAACGCAATGCATTGAAATTGCGAAAGCACAGAATAGACCACTATGGATTACGTTCTTGGACATTAAAGGGGCATATGACAACGTAAACAGAGAACGGCTGTGGAGAATGTTGAAACTCCAGGGACTAGATGACGAGTTAGTACAGTTCCTTATAGCAATCTATAAAGACAATAGAGTGCACCTTACTTGGGAAGGACAGAAATGCGCCCGGCAGGTCAACATCCATCGGGGACTGAAACAGGGATGCCCTTTGAGCCCAATACTGTTCATGCTTTACATGGCAGGGTTAGAAAAGAAACTGGAAGAAAGTCAAGTAGGGTTTAGCCTAACCCATATGCTGCAACGCGAAGTGGTACAACAGCATATTCCGGGAATGTTATACGCAGACGACATTGTTCTTTTAGCTGATAACCAAACCGATATGCAGCGGCTAATAAATATTTGCGGCCAGGAAGCCACTGACCTCGGGTTAAATTTCGGTGCAGAAAAATCAGGAATAATGGTTTTCAATGACGCTATTACCGACGTAGTGTCTATCCAGCAAGGCGAATTACCTAGAGTCAAGGAATATAAATATTTGGGAGTGTGGATAAACGAAGGGGATAGCTACTTAAGTACTCACGAGGAGCAACTTAAGGTTAAGGGAAAGCGAAACGCAGCTATAATGAAGCATAGAGCTCTGTGGGGGTATAACAAATATGAAGTAGTAAGAGGAATGTGGAAAGGAGTAAAGGTTCCGGGTCTCACGTTTGCGAATGCTGTACTCTGCTTAAAATCAGACGTTCTATCACGCCTTGAAGTAAACCAGAGAACGGTAGGACGTCTGGCCTTAGGCGCGCATGGAAAAACAACTAACGAAGCAGTTCAGGGAGATATGGGCTGGGCGTCGTTTGAAGTTAGAGAAGCTCAGAGTAAAATATGCTTTGAGATGAGGTTGAGGGCAATGGATCAACGAAGGTGGGCAGCTAAGGTTTTTAGATACCTATACTTGAAAAGCGTGGACACGCAGTGGTTAAGAAAGACTAGAAGGCTAACGATGAAATACGGAAAGAACAGTGGGGAATCCAAAACAGCCAAGGTAACCGAATAAATGGAGGGAAAAAATGGAAGCCAAAACGTCGTTAGAGATGTACAGGGCTGAGAAGATGAACATCAGAAAGGAAAATTTCTACGATAATTCCCAGGGCAGTGCTTTGCTTTTTGAGGCTAGAGCAGGTTGCCTGCGAACTAAGAGTTTTGTGGGGAAGTATTCACAAAATGATGGGGTATGCGTGGTCTGCGGAAAAGAAACAGAAACTATGCGGCACATCGTGCTAGAATGTGAGGGTATCCATCCAAATCTACATGAAGGGAATATTGGGCTGTCAGAAGCCCTAGGGTTTAAAGGTATCACAGAGGAAGTTAACTTCAAGGCTGTCGAGGGGACGAAAAGAAGATTAGAATGCTGGTGGACGAAAAGCAGAGAGGGGAATATTGCCTAGGACAGTTACCACTTGTAACAGAAAAAAAAAAGTATTTTGTGCCTAATAAGCTTTTTGTGCCTGCCCTAAGCAGCGCTAGTATTGAACCAAAAGTGTAAAACATAGGTATATTAGTCTTTTTTGGTAAGATGACATGTCATCACCCCGATACAAAGGGGAAACCAATAGAAATCATCATCATCATCAGTACGTTATAGTTAGCGTTGTTCGTTTTCGGGTTTTATATTTTAACACGAGGGTATTTTATGCCGGGATACAACAAGATTTAACTGACGTCATATCCGTCACGGAAATGACGCCAGTACACCTTTGCCAGTACACCTACCAGCAGAACGTCACTCGCCAAGCACACCCACAGGACAGCCGCTGGTCCGAAAATCGTGCTCAGCTGCACATTTCGCTGCAAATTTCGCTTTCGTGTTTTACTGATTCCTGAGGAATCAACCACAGTTTTTCTAGACTACAGAATCTAAATGTTTGGTATGGTGATGTTATTGTACCCACAAAAGCTAGTCTCATTGTGTGGTAACTTACATGTATGATTTGGAGTTTCCAAGCAACAGCTCACTACCTTGACCTTTAGAAGGTAGCAAAGCCGCAAATCAGGCCATTCTTTTAATGTTTTACAGCCACACATAGCTCTCCCGCTGTGAAGAGAGAATTTATTACAATCCACATATCAGGCCGCAGCGACTAGTAGTAACAGCGCTGCCCTAAAAACAGAAAAAAAAACCCGATCAGTTTCCAATTGCTCCCGGCATTCAACACGCTGCACAACAAATGTTTGTGGTGGTGAAACAAGCTACTGCAAAATCAGTCCAGAGAAAGTTCACAGGTGTCTATGTACAGAGAGAGCTCAGAAACTAGCTGAACCTCAATACGATACAATAAGTATGCTCAGTATGTTGTTCCTGACTACTATGAAGCGCGTATACCAGCGTAACAGAAAGGCTTCTTCGCCTAGAACTGCCAGTTGACTCATTTTCTAAATGACTCACAAGGATCCACCGTACAGGTTGGCCCAGTGAGGGTACGCTTTCCTAATTATTGGCTTACCATGTTTGTGTCGGGGTGGCAAACAATAAATACTCATAATTCCTCACAGTATGTTACATTACCGTCACGTGCATCACTTTCATAAGTTATGGAGGAAGCTCATACGTTCACTAGAAATTTAAACCTAGTCAAACGCGCATGGAATTTTTTAGCAGAGCGTGACCCTTTGCCAGGTACTCGGCCGTTCTAGTAACAAAAGCAACAACAAAAAAAAAACAGAACCTTGTGTGTTCTTCTTCTTTGTCAGCAATACGGTTTCAAGGTACAGGGTACAGTCGCAAGAATGCTTACACGCCCCTTCTCCCTTCCTTTCTCCAAGTTCATCCATTTTTTGGGAGGTCGGCATGCATACGTAATTTGCTCATAGAATGTGCCCGTAAAAATCCCTTTTTTCCGTTATTATTTACCCACTAGTTTACTTTATCGTGCTATTTATTGCTATGCAAGGAAGTAATTAATAACTCGGATGGCAGAATTTTTTTTACCTACGCTAACAAAAACCCGGTCCTTGGCCATACCAGCATTTCCAAGAAACACTCGTGGGACACTGGCATAGAATGAATAAAGGCTCCACCCACCTAGGCCGGAATACCGTCCTTCTCTAGTACAACCCCATAAGAGCAACGCACACGGGCATCTCGCATGTTTTCTATTGACTCGATGGGAATGCCACGTATTATTAGGACTTCCAAGAGCAGCGTGCGTTAGAAGAGCGAAGAACGGAACAGAGAAGGCGATGTGATCGACGGGATACCGTGTGAAAGACGGCCAGGTAATCTAGAAGCGGATGTAACACATTCCGGGTATAGTCGGGGATGAGGGCAATGTCTATGTCAGCAAGCCGTACAAGGAGTGGTTCAACTAGGAGGAGGAGGAGGCTAGTGTGGGGAGGGCTAGGAGAAATTCGACTTTAAAACCAAGGAGGGTGTGAGAGCAGAGGAGCGGTGCTGAAATGCAAAGGGAATGAGGATAAGGAGAAGGTGGGTAAAGCTTTTGGTGAAGGAAAGACAATTCATGAACCTAAGTCTGCCGCAGAACCGGAAGAGAGTTCGCATCGCATTGGGAGTAATAGAAAATGGGTTCCAAAATTTTTTTTAAGGAAAGGGTTAGGTGCAAGTGACTGGCTCTAGCAAGAAGCACCTTGCCATTGAAACAAATCCCGGGCCATCTCCACTAACGTGAAACCTGGGGAGGGACGAGGTATGCAATGCATAAGTATATTCGAAGATAGTAAGTCTCTCTCTTGCCTCACGGCGCGCGCTGATTGGGCGCCGGAGAAGCGCCGGTGGGAGGAGCGATCGCGTGCTTGCTCAGGTGGTGGTGCCGTCTCTTGCGTTGAACCGGATTTAAGCAATTCAATGAGACAGACTAGCCGTCTTCGTGTCACACGCTGAAGCATGCTAAGAAGTAGCACGAAGCGTTGGAAAAGGAGCATCCCGGTGTTTTAGTACCGTGACTACATGAGACGACAAGAGACGCCGAGAGCCCGAATCCCTAAGCTGCTTCGCCCCTAAAAGTGCGAACAAAATCATAAAACGGGGGACACCGTCAGCCCGTGGAGTGCCCACAGCGTAACAGAGCTCAGCGTCTTTGAACTTCTGGTGGCGCTGACTCCTCATTTACGTTTCGTACAGGGGGGATCAAAATAAATGCGAACAATGAAGCACACAGCCTCCGATGAATGAGGCACCGGGTGGATGCTCTGTCAGTAACCTAAGTGTATGCGTAGTTCTTTTATAGCGTTTGAGAGTGTGGCCTATTGTTAGGGGAAATTCTTCATTAGGCCGCGACGCCGCTCATTTATTTTGAGGCGTCTTTTTATGCTCTGTCGCACCGAGCAGCCTGTTATCTACTACGTTCGGGAGCCAAGCCCGCAGCAGGCTGATTGCAGCTAGCGTGATGCCCTTCAACGATCATCCTGCTCAGTGGCTACGCAGCGTGAGTAGGCGCCTAAAACTAAACGACCGGCGTCGCTTCTTGATCAAGCATTCCCCATAAATGTAAGCCACACTCTTAAACGCTCTCGAAGAAGGGCGCATGCGCGCAGTTTACTGACTTTGCAGCCAGATGGTGCAGCGTGCGTCGGAGGCTGTGCACTCCGTTGTTCGTATTTCTTTCAAAGGGCTCTAAATAGTCTTCTCAAGGTCGCCATTTCAATCGCGCGATCGCTATAGTTGCCCTGTTTCTCTAGGTGGTCTTGTGCCTAGTCAGTGACGTCACCGCTTCCACAGTGCTTTGGGGGCGCCGTGCGAGAGGAAGAGCTCCAGGCCTTATTGCTGGCCCTTTTTATTGAATAATAACTTGGCTAATACTCAACGCCTTTAAACCATTTTTGCGGCAGGACGTTCCTTGGATAGTACTCCAGCATTTGCGCACGTAAAATCACAACCTTTAGAACCCCGTGTAGGGCCCCGTTAATCCTCTCTGCACGGCTCTGCTCTAAAAATATGTTGTGCAAATAATAGACGACAATTTGGCAACCAACAAAGCACCGTAAGAAGACTGTGCTGCACAAACATGTTCCTCGTCACTAACATCAGTGAAAGCTCCGGAAAACTAAACTAAATTCCAGCAACCACCTGGCCCGCCCACTATTCGTACGTTAGCCAGGCGGCACAGAAAGTGTGCCCCAAGACCGGCCCGTCTATGGCCGCTCTCTGGCATGTCCGGCCAGCATCCAGGTTCTAGCAGCCACTGATCATGCGTTGAACGGCCAACATTCGGCCACCAGCGCTTCGGTATTTTTCCGTCCGCCCTTTTCCGGACGCACAACGGCAGCTAACCGGCTGCCAGATATCCAGTTCTCTTACGGCTGCCGATGTTGAGAAAGAGAACGGCCGAAGTACGGCCTTAGAGCATCCGTTTTTTCTTCGGGAAGCGGTAATCGGCCGAAGCACGGCAAGCGACCGGCCACAGAATATGCGTATTCTTGCGATTGATTGATTGATTGTGGGGGTTTAACGCGCCGACGCAACGCAGGCGATGAGGCGCGCCGTAGTGGAGGGCTCCGGATTAATTTCGACCACCTGGGGATCTTTATCGTGCGCCGAAATCTCGTACACACGGGCGTTTTTGCTTTTCGCCTCCACGTATTCTTGCGGCAGTTGGTGTTCGAAAGGGGGACCGGCCGGAGTGCGGCTGCCATGCGTTCGTTGTTTCAACGGCGAACCGCGCGTCCGGCGGTGTTTTACCAGTGTTATGAAAGATACCGGCCGACGTACGGCCCCAGAATATACGTTTTTCATTCGGTTAGCTGTCTTCGGCCGAATTGCGGCAAGCGAATGGCCACAGAATATTTGGCAACCGGTGTTCAAGAGGAGACCGGCCTACGTAAGGTATCTGGTTATACGTCATTTTTTCGGCAAACAGCATACAGCCGAACAGCGGCACGCGCCGGGGCGCCGAGAATTCATGCAGAGACGTGTTTGGAAGGAGACCGACTGGTTTTTTTCCTGAGGGGAGAAAAAGCCGTTAGGGAGCCGAACGACGGGGACGCGTTTTTCATCCGCTCCGTGTTTCTACGTTTTAAATGAACGAACATCGCTTGTCAAACAGTAATGAGTGTTCTCGGTGAACGGGCAAGGTGCAAGGACTCACTGGACATTAGCAGGGAACCTTTTAGGCCATCGAAATGTCATTTATTGCCACAAGAAGACTGTGTCACACCCACGGGTGAGCTAAGCCTCGCCAGTCATCGCCGCTACCACGCCTCTGCCGCCGGCTTCGTCGACGCATCAGCTCGAGGCTATTCGCCCCCTCAAGAAATGGAGAGCATTGGAGACATAGACCCGGCAGAGATGTTCGATCCGAGACGGAGATGGTTCCCCAAAATAACTGGCCTTCAAGGGTGTCGAGCAAGCGGCCACCACGCAGGAGCTAAACCGCCACCATGTCAAGGACTCCCCACCAAAGAAAGGCAAGTGCGAGCAAAAGCGCAAGTTATTCTGCTTACAATTAAACTGCGACAAGCAATGTTGCACTATGTTGTTGGTGATAAACGTAGAAGAGACTCGCTCGTGCATTGGTAGGATCAACGTCATGCCCTGCACTATGTTACTTCATGGGATTTTACGACTGCCTATTTAGAAAAAAAAAAAACTTTAAATTTGCGATAACAACAGAGCCTTGTCACTGACGAAGCCTAGCTGTTAATTTAGTTCCGATTTTTCAAGGTGAGCTTAGCTACTCTTGGGATATGACTCATTTGGTTAAACATAATCGCCAGCATCCTAGCAAACACAGATTTTGCCAGGATTTTCTTGCTCAACACAGATTGTTGAGTTCACGCACGATTTGGCTCTTGCAATAGATAAGCTTAAAGTGGTTGACTGTACATTCTTGGACTGCAAAAAAGCAAATGATGGTGTTCCATATCACCGTCTGCGTAGTACATTTCATCCTATGAACTGAATGAATCGGTTTTTGCATTGTTATTACTATTGGCCCTATAGCTTTGTTCAAAAGTACTGTGTAGTTTACCGGACTATAGCGAATGAACGTGATTCCGTATACCTGCAGCTTTATTCGAATTTAATAACATCCTGGTGTGCTGAAACAGAAATGTTTTTGGGTGTTAAACCGTGTGTTAACGGCACCTTTACAAGAAAACCTTCATTCGAATTGAATACGTATACCGTAAATTATGCTGCTGTGACACGGCCGAGGAATATAAATACCTAAGAGTTTATTTAGGAAGTGGTTAGAGGTTAAATAGGCAGGTTCACACCATAAAAGTTACGGCTGCATATGTTTTTGTCTTTCTGAGACGAAATTTCAGTGAACCTCCATCTAACTGAAAAGAACAACCGTATTTCACTCATGTGCGCTCAATCTTGGAGTACGCATGTGTTTTCGTGGATCCCTACAGCAAAGAGCTGGTTGATACGCTCGAAAACATACAGAATATGTCAGTGTGATTCGTATTAGGTAATTGGCACGCTCAACTTAGCATGAGAGACAGTAAAACTAAACTGAAATGGCAGGACGTGAAAGATCGCAGGCGAAACCACAGGTTGAACTTTTTTCGTTATATCTATCATTCGAAAACTGGAGTAGAAGGGGAGAAGTATGTCCAAGCGCCATTCTACATATCGCAAAGTGGGACCGCTAGCTTTAAGCAAATTATTAACTGTTCTTTAAAGGTGACGCCTTGCGCGATTCATTTTATTTTACATCAATATTGCAGTGTAATTATCTTCCACGTTTGATTGCATTAACTGTTTATATTGACGATTTTCAGCGCGCTTTGTAGAATTATTTTGTTATTTTGTCTCATATTTATTGCTTAGTGTTATGTATCTCCCTTCTGCAATGCATGCAAAGGCAAGCAGACATCAAATAAATACATAAATAAATACATAAATAAATAAATAAATAAATAAATAAACAAATAAATAAACAAACAAATAAATAAATAAACTTCCAGAGGCGCAAGTTTGCCTCCGACGGGTTTAGAACCCTACGCATTCAACCTTGACCAATAAAATATTTATTGCCCTATTCGTTGCAGTATGCAAGGTTGCCTGTATGCATGCTACCATTGCTATGTTATTGGTTTGAAACAAATTATGTAACTCTAATTTTACGCCTTTCCTTGCGTGAACACAGAGGGATACAGCTGCAGCCACCTGAAGCAGGGCGTCATTCGCAACGCGTCTAGAATTTTTTGAACGTAGTATGACATTAGAAGAAAATTAAGTTCTTTTGGACTATTAAGTGGTGTGGATGTATACTCATGAAAACAACATTAAAATAGATTGAAAATGAAAGCACCTGTTCGCTCCTTCTTAGGATCATCCCTGCGCAAGATCATCAGAAAAGTTGATCGAGTAGAAAATGTATTTGCAAGAAAAATTGGCAAAAACTGGACATACTTTTTTGTGACGGAGTTATATTAAATGCTCCTGAGTGTTTTGTTGAGAACCAAAACGCTTCGTAAAGGCATTCACGCCGGTTTATATACATCAAAATTGGGCAAGCAACTGTTATAAAAATAGTTTATGTAGTCATAGCATGAAAGTGTTCCGGAATATTGCTTTAAAAGAAATTGGCTGAAAGCGGCACAATTTATCTCTCTGAAATTCAACCCACTAAAGTATGCGCCCTCCGCCGCCGCCACCCCCCCCCCCCCTCCTCTTTCCCCGTTTATTACAGGTAAGCCGCCCCACAGAGGATATCAGGACCTGGACAATACATCTATTCAAGCTCTACAAAGAACTGAATATTTTCTGTGTTCGGCAGTAAAAGAGGCACAGCAATTAAAGGAACGACAATTTGTGAGCACTGTTTAATAAATGAATTTTGCTGTCAACTGAGGCTGGTAATTAAGCAAGGCTGCGCTGAAAGCTTGACGGCTGGTGGTTGCGCGCGAGCTCACTTTGATGTGGCTGCATTGGGCACAAAATGCTGGGTTTGTGCTGCTTCTGCACTGCGCGAACGAGTCATGTGCTTGCGCGACATGCAGTGACCGGCCTCAGTACAGTTAACGTACTGTGGCTGAACTCCAATGCCCGTAGCACGGCCGTATTTCCGGTAGCTTTAGTACGGCTGGAGTCCGACGACCGCATCTCGGCTGTCCTCCGGCGGCCGTAGTTCGGCCGTACGCGGGTGGCTTTGGAATGGCCGGAGCCCTACGGCTTGAATCTGGCCGTATGACCGTAAGCCGGTCGACTGGCCGACGGACACTGGCCGTTGGACAGCCATGGGAGTACGGCCGTATACGGCCAAAAGGCCCACATTTGGACATGGGCCGAACATGGCTGCCGGAAAACGGCCGGACAGAAAATCAGCGGCCAAAGTACACCGGCCTGTTTTAGGCCGAACAGTCCTGTGCTGCCTTGATTTGAGTAAGGGATGGGGTTTTCGGACACTCCCATATCATGTGACCTCTTCATCCCGCATAGCCTGGAGGAGAGGGCCAGGACAGTCAGCGTGGGCCAGGGCTCCCCGGACTAGAGGAGGCCCCCCAGCGGGCGAGCGTCCAACCATTAGGGCCTGATCATCATCATCAGCAGCAGCAGCAGCAGCCTACTCAGGTCCACTGCAGGACGAAGGCCTCTCCCAATGACCTGCTCCTGTCCTGCTCTGCTCGAGTCCACAGTTTATCCCCAAATTTCTTTATTCCATCCCTCCAGCGGATTAAGGGCCTTTATCTTCTTCTAGACTAATCTCTTGGTATCCACTCTATTACCGTACTTCATCAGCAGCCTACAGAGTCAACGCACGTTTCGTTTGGGCTTGCTTAAACGACTATTTGGTTTGGACCACGTCCTCTCTGGCTGACCAAATCACCACGAACGCCTTCGTAACGTCACGCGCTTCACGTCAAGCCCACCCGCTACGACCCAAGCCCAACAAACCGCTCATTACAAAGAACCTCCGACCCATCTCTTTCACTTCCTGTGTCGGAAAACTGTTTGAGCACATGGTGCACAACAGACTATCACCCCACATCGAAGGGAACGGGTACTTCCCGCATACGATGTACGGCTTTCGCCCCCACTTATCGGCGCAGGACATCCTATTTCAGATTAAAGACGACGTTCTGGATACCCTCAATAATCATAGCAAAAAATCAATACTAGCCCTAGATATCAAAGGGGCATTTGATAATGTAACCCACCACGCTATCTTGCAAGGTCTTGCCTCAACGAACTGCGGCGAACGCACATTTTCGTACATCGCTTGCTTTCTGACCGACCGCACGGCAACGATAGGCATTGGGCATCTCCGTTCCGACCCATTCCCAATGGCGCCCAAGGGAACCCCACAAGGATCCGTCATTTCACCATTGCTGTTCAACTTAGCTATGAAAGATCTGCCGCCACTCCTCGCAGCAATCCCCAATTTACGTCATGCACTTTACGCTGACGACCTCACATTGTGGGTCCCGACCGGTTGCACCGGCGCTCAACAAGACGTACTTCAGGAAGCCATAGACGTCACTCAAATGTACCTTCGAGCTCGTAGACTAGAATGCGCCCCAGAAAAATCCGCCCTCCTCACGCTCTGTGCCCGAACTTACAAAAAACGAACAGAACCAACAGAACGAACAGAATCCGGAGTTAACGATAAACAACCTAGCAGTACCCACAGTCCCCCACCCCCTCATATTCAGTCTCAGCATACCCAAAAATGGAAGCGGCTCTCAAACTTTACCTGCATTAAAACGCACCCTCACACAACTCACGCACCTCGTGCGACGCATCGCCCACCGCCGCTACGGCCTTCAGGAAACGGACACTCTCAGAATAACGCAAGCAATACTGATCAGTCGTCTAAATTACGGCACACCATACCTGGCTCTCAAATCCGTCGAAAAAGAAAAACTCAATACTTTTATCCGCCAAGCCTACAAACTCGCCCTAGGCCTGCCCCCCTCAACATCCACGCGCAAGTTGCTCCAACTAGGGGTACACAATACTTTGGAAGAATTGCTCGAAGCTCATCGTTGTTCCCAAATCACCTGTCTCAAGCTGACACCTACCGGACGAGACACCCTTACACGCCTCGGATACCCGGTGCCGCCCAAAGAAGACCAGCCCCAACGTGTCCCCCTCCACATCCGTCAACACATTCGTGTAGCTCCCGTGCCGTGGAATATGCACCCCCGTTACAACAAAGCACGCCGCAAAGCACGGGTCGAGGCGGTTACGAAGAAGCACGCAGGTAACCCTACGACACTCTACGCGGACGCCGCACGCTACACCCGCAAACCCGCCCACGCAGTCACGGTTATCGACCACCAGGGAACCGAAGTCACAGCCGCCACGATATTCACCATCTCTACAAACACCGCTGAGGAAAGTGCCATCGCCCTAGCAGCCACAACAAACAGCGAATACATTACAGTCATTACGGACTCGCAAGTAGCATGCCGCAACTACCAGCTCGGCCGCATATCACCCTTCGCCCTCAAGATCCTCAATGCGATCCCGAAACTTCCCGACATCCATATAGTTTGGGCCCCTGGACACGAGTCTCTCGACGGAAATGAGGCGGCACACGCCGCTGCCCGAGTACACACCCTCCGGGCCATTTCCGAAGAGTGCCAAGACACGGAGAAGGCCCCCCACACACCGAATGGCTACGGGGACATTCTCGCTCACTTCAGACACGAGCGTCAACGCTTCTCTCCACCCAACTCCCACCTTTCCAGAGCCGAAGCGACCACACTCCGCCGGCTACAGACCAACTCCTACCCGCACTGTACCCTCTTCCACCATATCTACCCCACCCAGTATTATAGTACCTGCCACTTTTGCCCCCAGCCAGGCACCCTGTACCATCTGGTCTGGGAGTGCCAACAATCCCCATCCCTCACACCCAATCCCCGTCCTACGTACGAGCAGTGGGTGGACCGGCTGTCCAGCTCGGACCTCTCGACCCAGCGCATGCTGATAGAGAGGGCACGAGCAGCCAGCAAGGACCAGGGCATCCCGGACTAGCGGACGCCCCCCACCAGTGCCCTCACCATCCTGCACCTTTAAGCTCGAAATTAAACATGTTTATTGTCTCTCTTTGTCGGTTCGTCTCACTATATGGCCAACCCAAGTCCATTTCTTTTTCTTTATTGAACTTTGATATCCTCTACTCGAGGTTGTTCTCTGATCCAGGTAGCTCGTTTCCTGTCCATGAGTGTTGCTCCCAACATCATTCGTTCTATGGCCCGTTGAGCCAACCTAAGTTTGCTTTCTAGTTGTTTAGTAAGGCGCCAAGTTTCAGCTCCGGATGTTATCACCGGCAGTATGCAGTGGTTGTAGATTTTATTTTCAGTGACAGAGGTAGCTCACTTTTCATTATTTGGGAGTGCTTGCCGAGTGCTCCCCAGCCAATTCCTATACTGCGTCGGATTTCTCTCTCGTGGTTGGTGTCAGCGCTAACCATCTGTCCGAGGTAGCTATATCTTTTTCTTCTTCTAGCATTTCGTTTCGTAAGCTGAAGGGGACGTTTTTGGTATGCTTATTTCTCATTACTTTGGAATTATTCATATTTATTTTTAGCCCTACGGCCGTGCTTCCTGATTTTAGTTCCTCAAGCATTGTTTGCATGTGTTGTGCAGTCTCACTCAGCAACTCAATATCGTCCGCAAACTTCATTGCTCAAGTATTCCCCGTTTATTCTTAATCCTATATTTTCCAACTCAAGCTTTATAAATACCCCCTCCAAACTTGCTGGGAATAGTTTTAACGAGATGGTATCTTGTTGTATTACTCCCTTTCGGATCGTGAATTTATGGAGGGTTATCCTTCCGTGAACGCCTTATATATATATGTCTTCTAGAGGTCTCATGCAGGTGTCCTCTATTCCTGTTCTTTTAATGCTTTTAGCACGGCTTCGGTGAGTACTGAGTCAAATGCTTTCTCAAAGTCTATAAATGCCATGTAAATGGCTTTAATATATTGTGCGGATTTTTCTATCAGTTGATTGACAACATGGATGTGATCCATGGTTGAGTACCCTTTCCTAAACCCAGCCTGCTGTCTGTGTTGTTGCGTATCCAGGCGTTCACCTATACGGCTAACTATAATTTCGGTAAACAGCTTGTAAACTACTGAGAGTAGGCTGATGGGTCTGCAATTCTTGAGGTCCTTGGGATCGCCTTTCTTATCAATCAGAGTAATACTGGCATTTTTCCAGGCTATGGGCACCGGAAACTCATCTAAATAAAGTGTTTTGCTCACTCACCCACCCACGCCCTTACTCACCCACCCACGCCCTTACTCACTCACTCACTCACTCACTCACTCACTCACTCACTCACTCACTCACTCACTCACCTACTCACTCACTCACTCACTCAACGTGAATCTGCTTAGCTACTACAGTGAAACCCGACTATATCGAATCCGTTTACATCGAATTATCCCATATATCGAACAATTATTGGGCACTATAATGTTACCGGGAGAATATATAGCAAAAAGTACGGCTACATCGAACAAAAAAGGCAGCCGCAACCTATATATCGAACTTCGGCAGCGCAAGATTGCTCCCGAAGTTGGCTTTCCCGCGCGGCAGCTGGGCAAGCTGCCTACGCCTCCTCCCCCAGTTTGAAAAGTCACTTAGCCCAAGCTCTCGCGCTCTCGCTCGCTCTGACAGCCACCCCCTGGAAATAGTGGTTGGACCACACTCTCCCGCTGTCTCGCCAGTCTCGCGCGGCGGGCTCTCTCTCCCCTCGCTTCTACGCATGCTTCCCTTTTCGTGTTTTCGCGGTTGACGACGCATCGGTACGCCTTGTTCATCTGTGTTCAACTGTGAGGACTCGACGAGTTCCGCCCCGCCCCCATGTTCCGATGCTCTTCACGCGCTGAGCGTTCTTCGCCGCCACTGCGCGGCAATAGAAGGCTGTGGGCTCAGCTGTTTCGAGTCACTTGACAATGTTGAAAAGTGTGTGCTCAACAATGCTTCTAAAATGATGAAGCAAAAGAAAATCGGAGACTATTTCTCGCGCTAGTGTGCCCGCGGAGCATGTATCTTGCAAGTAAACAACAGTTAGTGATGAGGTACGTTCTGTGCATTGTCAAATTCTTTAAACATTATATATCGAATTATACGATATATCGAACTAATGACCGTTTTTTGCGAGTTCGATATATCCGGGTTTGACTGTATTAAGTAAACTCCAGTATGATTAAGGAACAACACATCACACAGCAGGGGGTGATCTTTAATGCAGGCTTGAGTTGAACAAGGCGTTTTATGCACGTCGGTTGAGAAACATGAATTTTCCCCGTATGTTTCCAGTCGGACAGGTAAAGGTGTAGGCGGATGAGAGAGTACACCGTCCGCATACAACGCCGTAGCCCAAGACTGTCTAGTCTTCGGCGTTGTCACCAACCCGAAGCGAATATTGTCACTGAGAACACCAACATCACATCAGTCATCGTCGAGAAGTGGAGAGCCGCCCCACTTTGGCATCTTTAAAGCACAGCTTGTCCGTTTCCCTTGGAACTGCCTTCGCCTACTCCACCGTATTTGAATGAGCTGAAATAACATTGTGTTTGTAATTTCCGAATCTGGGACGACCATCCGCACAAGCTTTCAGGAGTAACCTCAACAGAGCTGGACACGGCAAGCACTGGCGATGCAGTCTCGGTGAAGGGCTGCAGTAATATCCGGCCCCGTCGACACTTTCGTGGCTCTGATCTTCAACCCTTGTCCAAGAGATCACACTTGCTTTCGGGATATTTTTGCTGATGTCTATATAGCCCCTCTTTAAGCATTATGTTAGCCGTAGTAGGTGATTTAAAGTTAAAATTATTTCCATGACACTTATACACCCTGACTGGGCACTGCAATCCCAATCACTTTGCGCCAGAAAGTTCTCAATAGAAAAAGAAAACTTGGCCAAATAACATAATTAGTCTTCACGAACACAAGAAAGGGAGCAGAAACTTTTGTCCGTTGCCGTGGGAGGCGTTCACGTGAAATTCACAGTCTGCGTGGTCTTGGTAACGGATCCAGTTCGTGTTCACAGGCGTGGAATGTCAGCTCACAAATGCCTGCAGCGCCGCAAAAGGAAGGACATTATGTCAGGTTAATGGCATTCATATGATAAAAACTGTCCCGCCAAAACACTACCAACCATTCACATTGTTTGGACGCCTGGTAATGCCGTCCTCCCCGAAAATGAGGCGGTTCACGCCACTGCCCGCGGCATTTTACACCGGGCATTTCCGACGGAGGCCGACGACACAACTGCAATCGCCTCGGCCAGCCACTCATTTCCACAAACATACATGAACAATTTATATCATTATCGCCGGGGACGCCTCATTTACCCCCTCATACCCATCATTCAATACACAAGACTCCAAATCCAAACACAAACTTACTACAACATGACAATTTTACATCACATTTCACCCTACAACTGCACAACATGCAATACAACAAACACCACCTATCACCTCGTATGAGAGTGCGTCAAACATCCCAACCGATTCCATCACCTACATTGGAGCAGTGGGAGCACAGGCTGACCAGCTTCCAGCTCGAGGGTCAGGAGTACCTGATCTCCCGTGCGCGGGCTGCTGGGGGGCCTGAAGGTGGCCTGGACTGAGGCCACCACCCACTCTCTTTTCCCCCTCCCCTTTCCCTTAAAGAAAAAAAAAACGTTGTTCCTCCTCCTCCTCATGCCAACAGCGATCGACATGGCACCCGTGGCTGTAAATGCCAATGCATAAGAGATGGCTGAGCTCACGAAGAAAACGTCCGACGACGTCTAAACAATTCTTGTGTGTTGCAAATGCAGAAGTATGAATTTACAGTTGAACGCCTGAGACGCCTTGCTTCGGCCTATCTTTGTCGAAGGGCATTGTAACCTTTCCGCTAGAGAGAGAGAGAGAGAGAGAGAGAGAGAGAGAGAGAGAGAGAGAGAGAGAGAGAGAGAGAGAGAGAGAGAGAGAGAGAAAGAGGGGGGGGGGAGGAAGGGATAGAAACACTTTGTCTTTTGTTGCGATCCACCTTGCTTTCTAACTGCTTCCATTTGTCTCCTACGCGTAGCGCCGCTGCCCGTTCCTACCGCCGTGCAATCGGAGACTAGACGACGATGGCGAATTTATCTGCATGCCTATTCGCTCAATCGGCTGTATTCTTCTGCACTCTCCATCTGCGGTGTGCTGGCGTGGACGACTACCACTCGTTACAGCCGACTTTGAGGTCGCGGTGTGGAACGCCGCACGCTTTCGAAGGATACGGACGCCGGGCGCCGGCTTTCAATGGTCTTTAACACGAACCTCAAACTTGGAGACACTACAAGCAATTGCCGCACCTCATCCAGGTTACACGGGTCATCTTGGCCCTCAGTCGGTGCTGCAGTTCTCATGGAAGACTGAGCGTGCGGAGGAAGCCATGGCGTTCCAGTCGTTGACTGCGCGCCCGCACGCGTAACAGCTCATGCCGCTGCCGATGGCGATGGCGTCCCACTCTGAAAGCCAGGAAGCTGCCTATTCAGAGGGTCGGCTTCGGAGTGGACGAAATTGGGCTGCGTCACCGCCTCGGGCCTGCCGACGCCGCGGACTTCCTCTTGGACCGTTTCTGCACACATTGTTTTGCATGCGAAAAAACATGGCACAGAGAACATCATCATTACGCATCGTTCCGGCTCTTTCCATCTTACGCGTAGTTGTCTTTGGGGACAATTTGAATCGGTTTACCTATTATTACTCTCCCCTGAGACATGGGGCCGAAGCGAAAAGTTGTAGGACCTGCCAAAAATCTCAGCGCTGCCACGGTCAGCAGCATAAGCTTGCGAAACAAAACACTTTCCCACCGAACATTGTTCACTTCAAAGACAGCCCACTTCACACAAAATTTACATAAAAATGCATAAATATTCAGGGAAAACACAATTTGTGCTCGGCCAAATAAAAAATGTAAACCTTTTTTCTTCTTCCTTTGATCCTTATCCCTTACACGTGCATTTCTTTTGCGTGAACCCGCGACCCAGTTTTGTGTGCTTCTCTAGATTTATTAGGCTAAAGGATCTGTATACATGCACCTGCAAGTCCATATACTGCCTTAAATCACACCTGTAAGCCGGAAAACACCTCTCAAAATATAGTAAAAGTATGTAAACGATCAATCAACCAAACGAGACGTCCGAGCGGAACCCAGTAGACCAAAAAAGTACATCGTGTGTTTTAGTGGATACGTCCGCGACACACCTGCTAAGGCCTACACCTAACTTTCCCAAGGCGTCATCCGAACATTGCTGCAACTGATGGCTTTCACAAAGCATTGAAGGACTCTGCTTTCACTAACCGCCACCATATTTTTTTGCCTCATTTTTGCAATGCAGCTAGTAATTTTATGCTTATTACTTCGTACAGAGCTGAATTGAATGTGAGCGTCCTTGCTTTCTGTGTACTACAGCGATTGCCCTGATACATGCTACCACAAGACGTGCATAGCGATTTGTCAAAAAAAGTGGCTGACGTTCTTTTTAATAAATATTTATCACTCTTCAGACTTCCAATCAGGCACCCATAGCTCTTATGGTGAAATTTATAAGGATTAGCAGAAGGGCCGCTTTCACGTTGCTGTCTTCTCTCGGTCATAAAAGAATCTTCACAAAAGAAAGCCATCAACCTGAAGCCTCTGCTGATTGCAACCCACAACTAACAGCCTACGGAAAACTTATTCCAAGCGGAAAAAGAAATGGACTATTCTACCTGGACCCTTAGCATAACGTTTGTTGTATTTGTGGCATGTCCGTTTGTTGTATCTTACATGAAAGGCGGGCGGTAAAGAGCGCAAACCCTGTGTTGTCGTCCTCGCGACGAGCTCTGAGGGGAGGGACCACGGAGGCGGGCTGATCTGGCCGGTCGTAGGAACCGTCTGTTGCCGGTGCTCGTAGGAGATGTGGTGCACAGAGGAAGGCGCTGTGGACGGGGATCTGCGTATCGCAGAGAGGAAATCAATTGATTGATTGTGGGGTTTAACGCGCCGGCGCAACGCAGGCGATGAGGCGCGCCGTAGTGGAGGGCTCCGGATTAATTTTGACCACCTGGGGATCTTTATCGTGCGCCGAAATCTCGTACACACGGGCGTTTTTGCTTTTCGCCTCCATCAGAAAAGCGGCCGCCGCGGCCGGGAATCGAACCCGCGACCTCGTGCTCAGCAGCGCAACGCCTTAGCCACTGAGCCACCGCGGCGGGTGAGAGGAAATCAAGCAAGAAAAGTTATCCACACACTGTCAAACTTGAAAAACAGTTTATTCCATCTAAAAGGGCTAAAAAATTTAATGCTAATTCAGCTAAGGCCTCGGTTAAGGTTAGAAAGCAAAAGAAACTCACGTACGGAAATAAATCAGACGGGAAACCTTATTTTCACAGCCAAAAAGAAAGAAAATGCCAAACATTCCTTTTGTTCTCCAGAAAAAAAATGCGATCCTTCTTTCTTCTTCTTTTATCATTCTTTTTTCATATAATTTCTTCTGTCAAATGATACTGTCCACGTAAAAGCTCGAAAACTGAGTGTAGTGATTCGCGCTTCAGTACACAAGAGCGATCTGCTCAAAATGTTGCCACATCACAATTTTTCACGACAAATAGAGGCCAGATGGAGAAAAAAGTGGAGGGCGGGTGGTGGTACCTTAAGATATTTGCTGAATTATCGGGAGATTAGTGCCTCACTAATTGCTGGCCTAAAACTAAGAACACTGGCGGCGAGCTTCTCTTGAACTCTGATCAAACGAAGCATAGCGCTATGACCTGACTGAGCGCCTCATCAAAGAGATGGGACTCGTTTTTGTCTTCTTTTTTTTTTGCCTAAACGGCGTGTAAGAATGTATGCAAATTTGCGGCGGGCACAAAAGCTGCGAACAGCCAGGCGAAAGAGCTTAACAATAAGCATGGAATTGTCTTACGCAGTGCCGAAGCTTTGCAGAAAAGCTAAACGCGTGTCTGAACTCCAAACGCAATTGAGTTCCCGCATTTTACGGGGCTTCTGTATAAATTATTGTAAAATAGTACATGTTAAAGCCGTCTCAGTAAGTTTCCGCTAAATTCTTAGCTCATCTTATGAAGAATCTTTCAACTAAGGCTGTTTATCTTCTCAGTAAGGCAATACAGTTCCCAATACGTTCTGGGCCCTACATCTAGGAATAAAAACAAAGATACGCACACTACAGACTGCGACTTATTCTAATTAACTTTCCAATAAGTGTTGAGAGCTTCTGTTGCAAAATACAATGCCAAATCTCCAAGCTGCCGCTCTCATTCATTTCTCTCAGGTTGAACGACCCTAGAGAGGAAATACAGGTTTGGTTTGTAAAAAAGATCGTTTTGGCCTAATGAAATCAATTTTCGTGAACTTCGAAACTTAATCCAGATAATATTGAAAACAACTAAAGCAGTGCCGACTTAACAGTCAATTTTCTGCCCAGTCCTTATGACGTCACAGGGACTTTGTGCGATTGGCGGCAGCCGCTAAAGTCACCTCCAAGGAACATGCATGACTGTGCGATTCCAGTGGTGCCTCAAATTCTATTCCATCATACAAATTGAATACTACGATAAAGTCAATACACTGACTCTCTGTTTTCAGTACGTTAAGTTACTGCTGACGTTGCGAAGCCAAAAAATTGAATGTAACATTTTATCTTTTTTGTGTGTGTGAAAAAAGTGTCTTTCGAGGCCGCAATGGAGATGAAGTTGCCGAAGCTAGCTTTTTCAACAAAAAATTGCAATTTTGCTTCATGTTTGCCTCGAGCAATGCTACCTACACTTTGCTACTTTCCAGCATCACTGCCCTGTGTGGTTTAAAAAAAGCTCCTGAGTTATAAAAAATGTTCGTAACTGGCTACAATTTTTCCTGTTTCTAATGTGCACGGTACAGCAAAGCTATTCAGATTTAGAAAGGTGGCTCATTCAGACCGCACAAGATAGGAGCAGCTGGAATTCTATGCGCGGGCCATCGCCCCGCAGTAATAATAGATAGGCTGATGATGATGATGGCGGTGGTGGTGACGGCTGTTATGACTCACTATTTTTTCAGCACTTCACAAACAAAATGCCTATAACTAAAATGACGTTTTCCTGGCCCATTGAAAAAAGCGTGCGAGGCTCAGGAAACCAAAAAAAAGTAATTTACCCAATTGCATACAAACGGTCATCACTGCATTCGGTTGGGTGAGCACGTTTCTTTTATATAACCTTATTTCACGTGGAAATTTTTCAATTTGTATCCACTGCCATGCACATCGCACGTGATATTTAGTTTTAGTTCTAGCTTGGTTTGGTGTTAACAATAGGAAAGCTACCAATACTTGCCTGAGTGGCAGCGTGGTCTGCTCCAGGTCCCTGGCCAGCAGTCCAATTCTCCTGGCGAACGCGTGCAGCCAGCGGCGTTCCCCGACGTCGCTCACGCGGTGACGCATCTGCAGCGCCTCGCCAAGTAGCGTGGACGTCTTCTCCTTGAGATGCCTCAGGTAGTGTCCGGCAGGGCCCTCCGGCAGAAACGCTACCTCCTGCAACAGGGTGGCACGAACCAGGGACACGTCGAGGCCGTGGCCGCACGAGTGCGGCATTTTGGGAGAACGCGTCTCCAGTTACAATCACTCTCAAGCAACAAAAGTGATAGGCACCGAGAAAATTATATCTTGGCACTGATGCCATAATATAATATATATGGTATATTACACAAATACAGAAAATAAGGTATGGTATGTAAGATGTAATATAAAGACTGGAAAATTTTTATCGCTTAAAACGAAGGACAAAGCAATAGACGTTATTAGAGCTTCCCTAACGTAACCACAGAGACCCATCCAGACTCTCAAGGAGACATTTCAAATGTGTATGCGTCTATACTTTAAGAGGTTTTAAAAATATTTATAGGGAATTCCGGGGCAACTCGGTTGCGCACGTGATACGTTCGTTTTTTGGTAATTGTTTTACTGACTAGCCTTACTATAATTACACTCTGGATTGGTCGAACTTCACGTGGCGATGCTCTCTTCCGTTCCACATTGTATGGATGCAAAAAACTGTAGGTGGTGCAAATTATTCCCAAGGGTGGAATGCGCTCCAGACACGTATTGATGCCTACTTTGATGTAGCCGACAAAGACAGCGCCACTGCCTTGCTAAATCGTTCCGGTGAGCCATCAGCTGCAATCTGTCCTTTTGAACTATTTGCCTCCAGTTAGACAGCCGCGCTTCAGTGCATATTGTGCAGTTGACAACGCGAACGAGACACAAATTATGCGATTTCTGCTATGTCGGGACCCACAGTTCGAGCTACGCTAGCCTATAACCGGAACAAGTACCGGAACTTTTTTTTTTCTGTAACACTGCCCCGCCGACCGACTGACAGATTTCCGAGAGAGTGATTGTGTGACTAGAAGAGATGCCGCCTCCAGGGGCGAAGTCGCTACAAGTGATGTAATAGTGCCGTTAAATTACTCCTAATTTTCCAGAGTCGGCTTTTTTTGTAAAAGCTTGCAAAGCAGAAGATCAGTTTCTATCTTGTGGACCCAGTTTTCCGAGCCCCGGCCGAGCCCCGCCCGGAAATACCAGTTACTGCTAACTGAATACTTTTGGGCCAGCAGCCCACTTCCTAAGACTTTCGAACTATTTCGTAGGCTTATATACTGGGGCGTTCCGATCAATTTTGGTTGTCAAAGCGAGCGATACGAAAATGTTTATGCCATTGAAAAGGACAGTTGTTGCTAGTATCTTGTGGCCGCAGTCGCTAGGTCTATCCTGGGCTATGCAGCGGGAGTTACCAGATCCGAAGGGCGCAGAGACTCGTCGCTTTCTGTTGTTGCAGCAACGTTTTTACTGCAGCAATAGTTTGCGGGACACAAAACTTTCGCGCCGTCGAACGCTCTCCGTCCGACGGGGGCCATTTTAGAGACTCCGGTAAAACATTGCCCGGGCAGGTCAAGGGCGAAAAGAAACATTCAAAGCAATACGTGGGCTGTGCATAGTCACCGGCTTCTAAAGAAACAATCTCTGGAAAACCGTATGACGGCTTACCGAAACGCATGAATGATGGAGTAAGGGAACATGCGCGTGTGTGTAATGCGTGATAAAGGGTGAACGCCTTTTCTGCTAATCTTCTGAAGTCGGCAATAATCGAGACAAACCCACGGAAAAGAGCCATCCCTGTTCATAATTCGTATCATGGGCAAATTTCGTAGGCTGTTAGAATGCCGAATGACGTCTGTTCAAAATAACTTATCGGCTTTGCTCCATATAACGCGACTGTGTGGCTGAACAGTTTACGGTCGTCGCCTTAATAGTGAATGGAACGCGAGTGACCGAGTTTATTCGTAGTCTTATTTTGACCGTAAGGCATCCAATGCTACCATGGTGCCAAAGTTAAAGGCGACGTAAATGTCGCCTGACTTGACTCCTGGCACCCGTTAACGCAGAGGGGCGGCAGAAAACTGCCATGGACGGCCATGGGCGTCGGCATGATTTTGTCTTAGGGCAGGCAAACCCATTGTTTTGGATGGAGAACAGAAAGAGGGCGAGTGGGCGGGGCAATTGTGTTGGGTTGGTTTGGAAGGGGGGCAGGTGCTTTCCGCTTCTCCCCCCCCCCCCCCCCCCCTCGTCTTGCCGGCGCCCATGTGTACGGCGTAAAAGTTTCACTTGTACGTAGACAGAAAGTTCTTCATTGTCGCCACTGACCATAAACCACTGCGAATGGTTTTCAGCCCGCAGGTGGCCACTTCCGCGACAGCACCGGCGCGCACGCGGTGGTGGGCAACGAAGTTGCCAGCCTGCTAATATTTCCTTCACTTCCAGAAACATGGCGGTAGTGTGGAAGCAGATTGTCTATCACGGTTGCGGCTCGACAGTAGTAAACTGAAATCAGCAGAACAAAGCGGGGCTTCCTTTTCGCTTTGTTTTGGAACTCTGCGCGTCACATGGAGAAATACGTTAACGCGGATTGTTTAGTGCACGTTCGCGCCTCTACCGTTTCTCTAGTCCGTCTAGTTCGCAATAACGCGTCAGCTGCTTTGACGTCACGCTATAAGCTGTTCATGTGTTTCTCCTTACAGGTTGTGTGCGTGTCCTGGGCCCTGGCTTCTTTTAGAATGATTATATTCTAAGATTTTGATTCCCACACTTAAAGCGCTTATCATAGGTGTTGACGTAATGGCCAAGCTTTCTCTGCGTATCTCATTATATGCGCGAGAAACAATTAACTTTATTTTTTCGCTTTGTAGACAAAAAATTGTAGCTAAACTATTGCAAGTAATATCTTCGTTATGACGATTTGCTCCACCACTTTCTATTCGGCGTCATTGACGTTAAGATTCCGAAATCTGAGCCTTACGCATAAGCCAAAACCTACTCGGTGTTCTTCGTAAAACTAAAGACGCAAGTGATATTGCCACTTACCGTAGTGAAGTTTACTCTGGGTCTTTCGTAGTCTGAAATGAGAAAAGAAAGACAAAAATTAGATTACTGCCTAAATCATACACATAAACAGACAGTTCTTAGCATGAATGGCGTCATTACTTGGCAAAACAAATAAAACGACACTGCTTAAAATTCCGAGCTTATGTCTACTCGATAACGGCGTCTCAGGTAAGCAAAAGAGAGAAAACCGACATTTAGTTCAATGTTCGGGGCTCATCGGTCTCGTCAGGTGTGTGTTTTTCTTTAACCTACCGTCTTGATCAATATACAAGACGCTCAATGGGAGACGCAGATTGACGTCTTGGGGAATCAGAGCACGCCCACAGCAGGAAGAACTCGCAGGAAATGCTTTGTTTTCGGTGAGTAATAGTTGACCCTCGAGGAAAGCCGAAGTAAAGAGGAAATTAGCACCACGGACAGTACGAGTAGCTCGAAAAACCGGGCTGAAAGCTTCGGCCCCGCTTCACGAACGGCGACGATCTGTCTAATAACACCAAAGGAGGAACGTGTCAAAAGATAACCTAGAGGAGTATCAACCGTTTTGCCCGGGATATAAATTTTGTAATTCTAAAGTCCACAAGCAACGTGTACGACGCCGCAAGTGCTTCAAACCAGTGCAATAAAAATCAAGACGAAGAATTATTTTGATTTTTGTTTCGGCTTGTGAAGGCATGTGTTGAATTTATCGAGGCGCCTGGGTAATAAAGACGACAAATAGCTGTCGGTGAAACAAGTGGAACGAACTCCATTTGTCTCGCGGTCTCTGTTCCCCCATTCTTGCTTCTTCAGCGCGACATCCTTCCGGTTCCCATGTTTCTTCTCTCTCATTTTTTCTCCAACGCCCAGACGTCGTGATTGTTTTATGGAATGGTATTTTTTCTTCTCCGCTTTTGTTTGTTTCTGTATTTTTTTATGAGCAAGAGGGATAAGAGATGTTGTTGGCGAACTAGACAACGATAGTGTGACGCGCTGCACACCTGGTTACATCGACACTGCAGAATTTGTGATGTCGGCAACCATTTGAGAATACCTTTATGGGCTAAAAGAAATTTCATTTTGACATAACAGTTCAGGGTAAACACAAAAAGGCTAGAAGGCCTAAATCTCCGACCAAAGGGCTGGTCGACTCATCTGACTGAATCGAAAATAACAAAAGGAACTCAACAAATGGTTGCTTTTGTCGTCATTGTCGTAACATGCAGTTGAAAAAACGCGAAGACAAGCGCAATCTTTTTCTCTTGATATAAGTATGGTTCCGAAACCAGCCTAACTTTCCTTGTCAATAAATTTGTTACAGTAACGCAGGCACCTCGTGAATTTACCCTCTGAAAGCCTCTTGAAGTCTTTCTGAGGGTACATTGAGACGTATTTCTTTTCATACACGAATCATATTGACGCTGAAGTTCAAGTTGGTAACCCGCCCGAAAATAATAACCTCGCTAGGTTATAGGCCCAGAGTCTTGCTTGACTAAGCACGCCCTCGTTAGATGGACCACAATTTCAAGGAACTCATTAAACGTTTATGGTATCTGTAATACGAGCCAAGACGTTCTCCATTTATTGTCCTGCTTTGCTATGCAATGCAGATAACGGCTTACGTCAATCACACCAATTAGTCGCAATATTTTAGCACTTGTTATTTAATAACTAACAAATGCTCAAATCCCTTTTTATTGTCGCAGTTGTCTCCCTGTTGCGAGAGAGCGATGGTACACGTTAAAGAAATGTGCAAGAAAAGTATGCCGCGAGCAAGATGTATAAACATCTTAAGGTTAATCACGGTTCCCGACAGTTTATTACTGATCCCTAAATTAATTTACACGCCCTTGCGGCGCAATTAACAATACGAGTGTAAGCGGCAAGCCTGTTTCTTACACAAGCTATGCAGGAACGGGGCAGGTGTGCCTATTTAAGTTTATTTACGAGAACAGGTCAGGAATATATAATCAGTTCTTCCATAGCCGTGAGCAGAAAAGGCAATGGCTACATTCGATATGAAGACACAAGACATCACAAATCCACAATTTCTTGTTTACTAACTGAGTAGACCGCCTACCCCTAAAACTTTTGGCTCGCTTCTATGACTACCCGCCGCGCTGGATCAGTGGCTGAGGCATTGTGCTGCTGAGCCCAAGGACGCTGGTTCGATTCCGGGCCGCTGCTGTCGCTTTTCTGGTGGAGGCGAAAAACAAAAAACGCCCGTGTGTTCGAGGCTTCGGCGCACGTTAAAGATCCCTACGTGGTCAAAATTAATCCGAAGCCAACCACAACGGCGCGCCTCATCACCTGTGTAGCGTCGGCGCGTTAAACCCCAGAATCAACCAACCAACCAACCTATAGTACCCAGAGGTACTTTATTACTGGATAGGCATTTCTAGCAACAGCGTACTATCGGTAATTGTTGTTCCTTGTTGCTGCCATCGGAGTTCTGGACCTTGATTTTTGCGGCCTCTTCTCCAGAATGATTCACACGCTTAACGCTTCTCGTTACGTCTCGTATTCCTCAACGTACTCCCATTGCTCACCGTTCTCAATATCAGCAACTACGCCAAGCATAATAACACTCCCTTAAAAATGCCACAAGCAAGTTTATTTCAACCTATGTATGCCGCGATTAAAGGGTTACGCGATTGCGTGGGCCAGTTTTAAAGACGATAGTATTTCTTGGGCTACTTAAACTCAGAAATTTTGGTCTGTCTGCATGTCTGTCTGTCTGTTTGTGAGTCGATTCAGCCACCCGGCCAAAACTGAAACAGAAGGTGCGCAATAGTCTCATATACCCACAGCTAAATCTAGACGTCTAGGTCCGGTGTCAATGTTCGTGCTTATCAACATTCTTAAACGAGAACAAAATGTGACGCAAATGTGTGGCAGAAAATCAATACATAAGTGATATTTGCAGTGTTCTTTTATTGAAAAATTTATGGATGCTTTGTTTTTTGCGATAGCAAATGAAATGTTACATCAACGGCAGAAAACAGTCACCTGCAGTAACCCGCGCTACTGTAGCTCCTGGCGGCGTTTAAGAAATCAAACGGCAACAGAAACGAAAGGTTCCACTAGATAGGATCTACGTTCCGCTTCGGGCGCTCGTGGAGTAGGGCATCGTGGTTTTATAAACATTGTAGTCGGATGCCTCGATTCACGCGCATCTCCGCCGTACGGCAGCGCTAGCATCGAGGCACCCGACGTGGAGCAGTGGAACGCGGCAAATTTCAATTGACTTGAGCAAACCTCTAGCGTGTTGTCTTGGGAGGAACGAGAAGGAAGAGGAACAGCATGAGAGGTGAGCGGGAAAGAGAAGGGAGGCCTTTACTTGGCAAAGGCGTCAGTCGACTATCGTCTTTCGTCGACATTTTCAACAAAAGGAGCAAATACGCGGCCAATTTTTTTTGCCTATATTCATTTATTGCATTCTATTTTCCTTATATTTCCCTGTTATCCCCCTCCCCACCCCCCACACTGAAACTGATGTCAGCAGTGTGACCGAACTGAGACAGTTGCACTAGTAGTAGACAGCTGCAACTCGCCCGCTTGGTGCGGCGGCGCAGCCGTACAAAAACTAATTGATCTGACATTTGCTTGGAAGATTTAGCGTCTTGCGTGATAAGAAAATTACAAAAAAAGTCTTATCCTCTTCGCTGATGCTAGGATAAGAAAAACCAACTCCGGCCACTAAGCAAGCAAAAACACCCAAATACGGGTGGCGTGGCTATGCGTCTTCGCATATAGAGTGCGCAACCGCAGAGCAGGAGCTCTCGAGAAGCTAATGAGTTGAAGTTTAATTAAAAGTTAATGGGCCAGAAGGAGCGCTTCGCCAACTAGCCAGCCGCTAAGAGCTTATACGGATCCACCGCTCAGTCAGGGGTTGAGCGCGAAGGCTTAGGAGAGAGGTGACAGGAGAGAAGCGAGATGGGCAGCGCTCGAGCATTTGACTTAGTCAACGAACTTTGGTCCGAATTTTGAGACTGACGCCTCGAGAAGCAGTTCTCTAACCAACTAAAGTTTATTTGCATATTAAAGGGAAGCGAAATATGCCATATCAGAACAGTGATCTAAACGTTTAATCAGCAACTTGAGAAACAATTAGTGTGAACAGTTAGAACGTTGATACGAGCGAGGTCTTCGAGTTCACAAGTACTAGGTAAACCAAAGTGATTTACACTACAGCATGCGCGTCGGCAGGATTTTGTCTTGAGGGGGCAAACTCATTGTATCGTGGTAGGATAGATACCGTAAGGTATCAATTTTATAAGCGAAATTGCACGTCTTCGAGATATCATGTAGAAAATGAAGAAAGTTCTTTTCCGTTCTTATCCATTACAAGTTTCAGCATTTAATAACATTTATACGACACAACAAGTGATTGCGCTGTTACATAAAGGTAACATTTTATTAAATAGAAAGATTCAAGGCTGAGGTTAGTGCAACAATTGGCTTGCGCTGACTAAACAACGATGTAAAGTGAAATGATGTGTACTCTACAGACATTCTGCAAAGGCACCATACCATTGGAGAGAAAGAGAGAGAGAGAGAGAGAAAGAGAGAGAGAGAGAGAGAGAGAGAGAGAGAGAGAGAGAGAGAGAGAGAGAGAGAGAGAGGGACGGACGGACGGACGGACGGACGGACGGACGGACGGACGGACGGACCGACAGACAGACAGACAGACAGACAGACAGACAGACAGACAGACAGACAGTAAACTTAATAAAAATTAAAGCCATTCAACTTAATGCGAAAGCTGTCGAAAGTGCAGAGCAGTGATTCGCCACAGGGACTGTGGCGCCCTTATCCGCTCATTGCTGCCACCCCCCTCATGCTCCTCGCCTCCCTGTCTCACTCCTCTGTTGATGCATTGAACAGAAGTTTGTCCAATACAATTCAATTTTTCCGCCTTCGCAGCGCTCGCGCGCCCTTTGCCTGGAACAGCACGAGCGAGAGTTCTGTTCTTTCTGTGCTTGCCGTAATCTCCCACGTACTGGAGCTTTACTCCGCCTTTCTGAAGGCGTCGTTGTTTTAAGTGTATCGAACTTTATGGGCCCGCCTTGTCGTCGTAGCTCGCTACCGGTCGATGCGACTGCCGGAATCAGGCGGTACAGCGAGATAACGGACACAAGTAGAGCCTCATGTACCATCGTCAGGGGGCCACACTCAGGCTTCGAGAATGACGTGGTTTAAATAGTCACAACCGTACGAACC
>NW_027526361.1:10710225-10791690 GCF_048455015.1 Haemaphysalis longicornis | reverse complement strand
GCAAAGACACCATACCATTGGAGAGAGAGAGAGAGAGAGAGAGAGAGAGAGAGAGAGACGGACAGACAGACAGACAGACAGACAGACAGACAGACAGACAGACAGACAGACAGACAGACAGACAGACAGACAGACGGACGGACGGACGGACGGACGGACGGACGGACGGACGGACGGACGGACGGACGGACGGACGGGATGCGGCATTTCGCGTTCGAAATGCCGCATAAAGGCTCCAGCCACTCAAGAAAAAAAATACGCGTTCGAAATGACGCAAAACAGCTCCAGCATACGAAATTAAAGCTAGCACAAAAATAACAGAACCCCCGCTAGCGCAGTTTCAGACAGGGGGTGCGCGAACACTGCGAAGGCGGAAAATTTGAAATGCACTGGGTGGCAGCAGGGAGCGGATAACGGCGCTGCAGCCCATTATGGCAAACCACTGCTCTGCACTTCCGACAACTTTCACATTAGGTGGAACGGCTATAATTTTTTTTTTCCGCGGCAACTTTTTTTTCGGTTACAACTCACAAAAACCAACCTGACGACCATTCTTAACTGAATTAACAAGAGGATTGCCGGTGAAGTACATAGTGTATTTTGCTTCAAGTGTACTTGCAGTTTTTTTGCGCTAATTAACGGCGACATCTATGACCAGTGCTAGGAGTTCCAGGAGTTTCGAATGGTTCTGCTTATATGAACATTTTGTTCAAGTATCCTATTAACGTTTGGCCGGAAGGCTGAATCGGGAGACGAGCGCGTATCTTTCCGAAGCCTCACTTTGGGCGCGTGACGCCGCGTGATTGCGGTGGCTAGATGGCGCTACAGCGGACGAGCTACGACGACAAGCCAGGCCCCTAAATTGCTCTGCACTTACAAGGACCTCTGAGAAAGAAGGGGTGCTGGCAGCCGGAGCTATGCAGCGCCCCCCCCCCCCTCTCTCTCTCTCTCTCTCTCTCTCTCTGTAGCCCGCGCTGCTACACAAAGTTGTTTGTGTGAACGCTCTTTGCCCCTCCTATTTCATTTTTCACAATGCAGCGAAACCATACCGCGTCCATACAGACGATTGTCCGGCACCGTCAAACGAAGCCATGTTTCCACTGTAAGTCGAATAATGTAAGTCGAATGCGGAGATGTGTGTTCCGTTAAAAGCGATGGAATCTTAATTTTTACGTTTTACGGTCTACAGCTCACCGAATACACCCAAATCTGACATGGAGTTCATCATGCGAACCCACTTCTCCTCACTGGCGATGGATCGCACCACACCCGTGATGATTGTCGGGGGCTTTGATGTGGATCCCTCAAAAACTCAAAACAAGTGCTTCATCCAATTCGTAACAGTCATGTCCTTCACCAGTACAACTCAAGCAATCTCCATTCATCGATCATGCGCTGATTTAACATTAGGAAAGAATGTTTCTAAAATCAGACCTGAAAATATCAGTGTGTATCACACCGATCATAAAACAGTTGTGAATGCCGTTGTGAAGTTATGGCAGCATCTCCACACCGCGGATGATGGCGAGGGTGCGAACTACGGGGACTCGAAATGACATCCAACTTGCGCCCCGAGTGACATCCGATTTGCGCCCCGACCGTCAGTCTATTTGAGCCGCGATCGAGTTGCACCTTGATTATTCCCTAAATGAAACTGCAACTCACTGCACAAATCGAATTTCGCTTGATTTTCGCTTTATGGTGGTGTGCGCACGGATTCACGCGTACGGACATTAGGAGGTCCTAAGGTACTCCACACCGTTACAGGCGAGGGAGTGAACCATTTGACTCTCGGCTTCGAACTCACGGTCGTAGCCCAGTGGGTAAGACGACTGACATTAACTCTGTCTGGTCTACCAGACACAGGCTCGAATCCTGCCGGTGCCTGTGTGATTTTTTGCGACTGTAAATGCTATGCGCACGGGCGCAGACGGACATTGGGTGGTCCTAAGGTACTCCGCACCTAATAAAGGGTGTAGCCAAGTACATTTCCCTTTTCTCCGATTTCACTCCTTATAGAACAACGTGTGAACTCAAGTGGTGTCGCATGCGCAATTGTTGTGGGTGTCGTATACAACTTTGCTTTCCAACCACATTCACAGTGTGAATTGGCCCCCCTTTGTGTGTGTGTGTGTGGGGGGGGGGGGGTGCACGCTTTTGTGGTTTTGTCTCTTTTGACTGTTCTGGCTACTTTTGTCTTACATTTTTTAAACCGCTGTTGTCTCTGTGTTGGGTGGGTTTTGGATCACATTTCTTTTCTACTTTAATGGTTTCGTCTACTCTAGGTCGGTATCAATACACAGTATAGGACAGCGAAAAGCTGGCTTAGCTAGCGACGGTAAGCATATATAACGTAAATTCTTTACAGTTGGGTTATTTGGTTCATTTTAGGCTCGATCTTGCCATTTTTTATTTCACCTCGGGTGGCTTTGTGTGCTTAGGTAGATATCTGGTGTGATAAAGCCTCTATTGCTAGCCCGGATTATGGTTGGTTGGGAAGCGCATATGCGCCACCAGGACAACAGGTCGTCTCGGGGTAATATTATGGCCCTGTGAAAAGCGCGGCAAATGGTGGGCTAGGCCCCGTCAGAGAACAGCAGAAGATCCATCAAGTATTCATTGAAGTCTGCGTTTATGCACAATCGACGCCATAGTTCAACTTCAACCAAATGGCAGTATTTCTGAAGTGGCTCACAGAGCTTCGTCTTAAAATCTTGTTGCCTCAACGCTTTTTGGTGATCCTATAGAAATAAAGCAAATGCAGGGGTGTCTTGAAACTTTCTCCGCTTGGTGATGGCAGAAAGTCCAACTAATTGATGAAGGTTCTATAAGCATTCTTCCGGAGTTCGAGAGTGTTTGTCTTGTGACTGGAGGGGAATTAAGAAAGAAAGGAGGAACGAAAAAAAGGAGCACGAGGCGAGTGAAAGGAAAATATCCCAGGTTCGCTGACTTAACGTCGCGAACGCTGATGTTAACAGCCAAGCTGCCTCCCGTTCCTCACTCGCACGGCTAAGCTTCATAAAACTTCTCAAAGCCAGCATTATCGATCTTCGTTCACGCGCTAACACTCGCTGGCGCTTCCGACGTGCGGCTTCTTTACCGGAGACTGCGCGGCATCACCCATTTTCCGAACATTGGAGAAACGACTGCCAAGCGGACTCGCGCGCTCCTTCGCAATATCTGTTAGACGAGCGCTCTCCAATTGGCCGACTCCTCTCGTCCTCTCTTTCACTGCGCTCACCTGCGCCCGCTCCCCCTCTCCCCGCTGCGCTGCGCGTGCGCTAGGCGCTTGCTCTCCCCCTCGCTGGGCTATGCGCTCTCCACATCGCTGCGCCCGCGTTACCACGCCTCGTCCCATGAAAATCTCAAGCGAGAACAGCTTCGCTGTTAAAAAGACGGCGGGGATGAAGAAAAGAAGGACAGTCTACATTAGGCGAAGGTGTCACATAAATTAGCGACCGTATACCATCGCTGTTTTAGAGGAAAGCACACTCCTGGTCTGGGAGATTGGAGGGAAAATGCGCGGGGATACTCCCGCCAAAACGCTAGCGGCCGGTGCAAGTGCCGTGCAATGATTTGTGGCACACGGGCTTTTGTGAAAAGCTGCGTTGGTGTCTCCTCGTTCTCTTCAGAACTAGTAATAAAGGTCCTTAAAAACTTTTACCGCTTTTATCCTGTGCTAGCTATTTTTTTACGCGATGAGACGCATGTGCTGCTGCACCCATAAAATTTCCATGTGATCATTTGACATGTACATTTTTTAACAAATTTCGTAGAACATAAATAACTAAGATGGTACATGCTACACTTTTCTATTGATGCATTATTCACTTGTAGCACACCCAGCTTCCTGGTGTCCCCAGGTGGTCAAAATTAATCCGGAACCCTTCACTAAGGCGCGCCTCATCGCCTTCGTCGCGTCGGCGAGTTAAACCCTAGAATCAATCAACCAATTAGCTTCTGGTGTGAACCCGACGGGTCCACCCATTACACAAGATTACAACTTCAAAGGCAGCTTTTGCTTAAACAAACTTAAATATGCTTTGGCGAGTAAAGGATCAGAACAAGCACATTATATAGTTTAAACAATCAGCATGTATATCGCAGACTAACTGGTCAACTTCATGGGCTATGTTAAAGCCTGAGCCACGCAGAACAAACAGGAAAAAACTAATAATAGCTAAGCTTCGATTAGTCTTTTGCTTAAAAAGAGGTTGTACTAAAACAAGGTTTTTAACGGTAACTGAAGCCGGCCCATTGGTTCTGATGAAGTTTACCTGCGCGGGATTATTTGAGTGATCTCGATAGTGAAGGCTGGACAGCTGCGGCGGTAGTAGTAGAAGTAGCTTCGTAGTTAAGATCGTCGACCAACTCGGAAAGTTTACTCTTCTTTATCAATCAAAGCGCAATATTGCAATCAGTATCGCGACTTCTAGTAAGCCTGTGATGCGAATCTTAGCTTTGCAATGACACCTGCTTTCCTAGAACAGCTCCAAAATGCTCGCAGACGCGAGCTCACTTTGCGCACGAAGGCGTGAAAGTGCCCCAGCCGGACGTTTATCCTGTTTCGTTACTTAACAGCGGGATGGCGAGAGGTGCAAGAGGGGCCCAAAGAGTTTACAACAAGTCAGCAAATGCTTAGACCGCACAACCAGGGGCACCTAGCCGGAGTTTCAAAATAGGGAAAGGGAAGGTGGGGGGGGGGGGGGGGGGGGGGGGGGCTTTGTTGGAGCTGATTTTCCGTCTGGCCTCACGTGCTGAACACGGCGGGGGCTCGCGCGGTCGTTGCAGGCCGGGACCTCGCTCCTTACAGTGAGGGCGTTGCAAAGCTGTGCAACTTCTGACCTGAAGGTTTTGAAGGTGATTCGCGCACAGAAGCCAGCCTTTGAAACACATTTGAGACACCCCCCTTCAGTGGCTCACACCTGCCGTTATGCGAGGGACCTGCTAGGAAAGAGCCCACGCGTAGCTAATCCGGAAATACACAAGCTGGGTCTCGAGATCATCTGGAGTGGCAGAAAAATACCAGGGGCAGGATTTGCACGGTAAATACATTGAAGTCTCAATGAACATTCTGGAAAGTTTCTGATCACCAATCTCAGAGCAAAATAAGCAAGCACGAGTGTAACAGCGGGGCGCCGAAGAAGAAGGAAGAAGAGCGAGAGGCAAGTGCCCCTTCTGCAGCGCCCCCCCCCCCCCCCCCTCCGCTGCCTATGCCCATGCTACAGTGAAATATCTGAAAATTGAGTCTTTAAGACTTTCTTTCGCAGCTGCTTTCGTCGTGCTGAATTGTATCCTGGAGTCGTTTCTGCTCAACTCCTTCCATCGACAGCTCATCTGAAGGTGGGCATCTATGGGTCCGGACTTCCCCTCCTCACTGTCCCTCTTCAACAACGGTAAAGGGCCTTTTCCCGTGCACTAGATCCCTGGTTACGCAGGCGTTGCAGGGAACGAACGCGCTCATCAGCTTGCCCGTAAGCTCTCCTCCGGGCCCCTGTCGACGCTCGCGACACAAATCCTTGTCCTCCCCCTCCGTCTAAGCATACGAAGCACGTTCCCTCCCCTCCATTCCGGGCTTACCCGTCGCGAGCAAGTAGTAATTCGGCAGGCGCAAACATATACACTGCACACACCCACTCGGCTCCATCTGTTCCAACGCACGCCAGACACCCCTGTCCCACTCTGTACCCACTGCCTTGTTCCCCCTACCCAGGACCACATTCTGTGGGAGTGCCACTACAACCCTACCCAACCCCACAATTACACCAGAGAGTGGCTGGCTGTTGCGGCGAGTCTCCAAGAGCAACGGTAACTGGCGGCCCACATCATCAGGGCCCTTAGCGGCTGCCTGGACCGAGGCGGCTGATTCGCCCCACCATCGCATGAACAATAAAGTTTCTAAGATTTTGCACGTTCCCTGCACTATCGTCGTCCGCCCTCTAGAAATAAAAAAAATATATATTCGCACTTTCAAAAACGACAGCCTTTCGTGGGTTTTGTCTGTATATAACTCGATTCAACTACTCGGCCAAAGAGCAGGTGAAAGAATGCTTGAAGACTAAGTATATTCAGGGGAGACCGTTCTGAACTTCCAAAACTGCTACCATGCATGACTCATAGATGTCCCCATTATTTAGCGCAAATAAGCCCTCGGCCATAATTTAGGCCAGCGATTCTCAAATGGGGGTCTGCGGACCCCAGGGGTTCCGCGAAGCCATTTCTGGTGTCCGTGAAGCCCTCGGCCTCCAAAACAAAGGGGTGTAATTTGGCCGTAACTACGGCATCAATTGGGAAAAATATATTTTCGGTCACCTGTTTTCCCTCTTCCCCACTTTTTCCCAATCTTCACGAAAGACGTGTCACCGGTTCCTATCACGTTTTCAATTGGCATCGGTGGCTTGCAAATGCCGAAACCCGCCGAATGTGGCCGTACGTGATCGACTCTGTCTATGCGTGACCGTGTCGTGTATTGATGCTCTGCGCAAAATGAACGATATGGCTTATAGGTATGACGCTTTTATAATACAAAGCATTTAAGAACCCCTGTTTCACGTTCCAGTGTTGTTAATTTACTTATATACCCACCACCCGTGTAAAGGGTCCTCAATCACTTCCACGGGTCTACAAGGGGTCCCCGACACATCCATGGCTGAGAAACACTGCTTTAGGGAAAACAAAAGTACTTGACTGAGAGCAGCAGCATTATTTTAATTAAGAACATGCTTTCGATTACGTTTTACGATAACAAAAGGAAAAGGATAAACTTCATCGTTCTCCTTCGCTCGGACAAAGCTTAAGGGGAAGGCAAAAAATGTAAATGTTTTAATATAAAAACGCAGCATTAAGTTGAGCTTTACCATTTTTGCACAGTCTAAGGCCTGCAATAGGCACCAAGAGTTAAATGTACAAAGATATTATTAATGAGTTTGGTCTAGTGAAATACGCGATTAAGTTCTTAGCTATGTCCACTCTGCAACTTGCAAATTACAAATGTAGCCCCTTCTTGCTTGGAGCTTATGTTTTATTGTCTTTATTTAAGGTATTCAGCACTAACACTGCCAAATGTGCTAATTCATTGGATGAATCGAGTATTTGTAACGCAGGATAACCATAATTTTATATTAAGAATCGGAAGTGAAACTCTCGACAGATCGGCGAATTCAAACCGAACAAGGCGCAGTAATCACTGAGAAAATTCTAAATAGTAGTTACCGTAACCACAGCCACAACAAAAATGTTTAAAAAATGAAGGATGTGAGATTGCAGCAAGTTCGTTTAAGTGAAAAAGTCTACCCTGAAAAACTGCCCGAGAAAAGATGTACCCGTGAAAAATTCTACTTACGCCGCGGTGGCTCAGTAGCTATTGCGTTGTTCTGCTGAGCACAAGGACGCGGGTTCGATTCCCGGCTGCTCTCGGCCACTTTTCCGATGCAGGCAAAAAGCAAAAACGCCCGTGTGTTCGAGATTTCGGCGCACGTTAAAGATCCTCAGTTCGTCAAAATTAATCCGGAGCCTTCCTCATCGCCTGTGAAGCATCTGCGCCTTAAACTCTACAATAAAGCAATCAAAAATTCTACTCTGACAAAGCGCGCAAGGTTCTGCTTCAAGTGGTAACCTTTGGTATTTATATGCTATGGGAAAGCTACCTTTGATTGTAGTTAGCTCGTTTTTCGCTTATCTTTTATCATGTTTGTCCCGCATTACGCGTATCCGTCATTGTTTATTCAATCGGAACCACGTATCATCACGCAAGAAGTGTATCGCCACCGGCTATCCGTTTCACGCCATCGAGGACAGACAAAGCGCACCAAAGAAAATTCTGCTCCGAGAGGCATTCCGGTACATTGCGCGATAACACAGCGCTGCGAGGACTTCCTGCTGCAGCCAGACAATTTCGCGTGAGCTCAATAGCGTCGTGAATGGAATCAAAGAAGGAATGTGAGCAGTGCTAAACGCCGGTCGACCATGAAATCCTTACGTTCGTTTCACCTATGGTTTGCAAGTTGCTAAAAGCTTCCGTCGCAATCGGTTCATGCATTCGTGCCCTTGAAAAAAGAAAATTGCGTTTGTTTGCCATTTGAAACGATGCCCTTTTGGGGCCGTGTATGCATGGGCGCTCGCGCTTCTAATTGCTGAGCTCTTCGCCGGCAGGACGTAAACGTTTTTTGTGTGCTCGAGCCTTTTCAGGGGATTACGCTTTGGCGCAAAGAGGTACTATGGGCGTCAAATGAAACGCGAACATGTTTTAAAATATAAACCAGAACGTGCAAAATTGAAAAATGCTGCTCCTAGAGTTCATAAATGGCACGCTATTGGTATATTTGGAAATCCGCATTTCCCACCTTTGTTACTGTCATTAAGCCCAGCGGCAATTTGTCCTGCATGGAAAGAGATCACGCTCTTTGTGTGTTGAGGTTCATATTTTCGTGTTCGCGTTTTATTTCACCCCGATAGTGCTTGTTTTTCACGTATTTTTTTCTGCTGCTACGCATGGGTGGTTTAGAGGCGCAACCAAGCCTCGGCAGCCGCGTATCGACAGTAGTCGGTGGTGCTGACATTCGAGCGAGCCTGCTCGCTCCAATCGCCCAGCTGCAGTGGAGCGGAAGAGGCTGGAACGGGTGCCGGTCGAAACCGGCCTTGTAAGAGCGCCGAATTATTCCAGCTGGGAGCCCTGTTCGAACCGAATCCTAGTGAACCAAACAAGAAACAAACGCTATAAAAACAAAAATAAACGCGCATAAAAACAAAATGGAGTGAACGCTGCCAACACGCGTTCTCTCTTCGCCGTTACTCCAGTGTTCTCCTAATTCGGCTCGCCACGTGGAGCAAACGTTGTGGAAAGGCTGCGCGAAGAACCAAGTCATGCGGCATATGTTCGATCTGGCGGGCAGGTTTAACCGATTCGGTGTTCCTGGTATCGGGTGAGCCAAAGGCTGGATATAACTAGCTGCCTCCGTCATCCTTGTAGATTCGGTTCAGCCATATGCGCAGCGTGCATGCCGGGCTCACATTTGTCAAGGCAGAGCATCTGCGTTCAGAGACCGAGTGAAGATTTTCTGTACATAGCACGTTGCGGATGATCTCATGAGACGTAATAAGTCAGATTATCTTGAGAGAGATTATCATGGAGATCTACTCAGTAAAAATTCACACTGCGAGAAGAAAATCAAGTAAATACTCAGTAAAAATCCACACTGCGAGAAGAAAATCAAGTAAACATTTGCACCTAGGCCTACGAAAATATTTCACTCGATTGCATTCGGAAATCACTCCCAAATAAGGCAGAGTTACTTGTCTCTCTGACTGAATATAAAGGTGTACTGTTGATGCATACGCCCCTCACAGATGGAGCATAAACTTGGCGTCTTACAAAGCGCCTTGGAATCAATCCAAGCGGCCATATGGGCCATTGGAAGTCAGATGTAAAGTTATCTTGCAGCGGCGGCGGCGGCGGCGGCGCAGTTTCAAAGAAGATAGTTTCTCTTGGGCGACTTAAACACGACAATTTTGGTCTGTGTGTCCATCTGTCTGGCTGTTTAACCATCCCTCGATTCAGACAACCGGCCTAAAGATAAACGAATTCTGAAACTACAAGTTTATACAGACAAAACCATTCAAAACCACTAAATAGCGTACGATACCCCATGCTTGTCAACATTTCTGAACAAAAAGAAAACATCAGGCATATTTGAGGCATAACATCAATCTATAATTGCTACTAGGCAATGTTTTTTTAAATCGGAAATAGATGTACGCTTGATATCTGTGATTACAAATAGAAAAATACGCTTTGAAAACACTATTTCAAACCAAAAATACAAAAAGGGCTCGCGGTGGCATTCCAAGTCCAGCAGTAACGAAAGGTTCTATTAGATGGCGCGCAAGCAAAGGAACGCGGGAAAATTGACTTGACTCGAGCAAACCTCCACGGTTTTTATCGTGGGAGGAGCGCGACGAAGGGGAGAGTCTGAGAGAGGGTGGGAGGAGGGGAGAGAAGCAGTAGAATATCGTCTTTCGACGACATTTGCAACGAAGTGAGCAGACACGATGCCGATCCCCCCCCCATGGGGCGCCTCCCTAGTCTAACAAAACGGAGTCATTGATTCATTCCAACAACGAAAGCGTTCTCACGTGGCGCCTGTCAGTCTTCAGCACGAGGTGGGACGTTTGTACGCACGCGTGCACATCCGTCTGCGTGGGAAAGCGTGCGCATGCATGCGTATGCATCCATGTGCCTATGTGCGAGCGCGTGTGCGTTAGTGAGCTTGTGTGCGCACTCGTCCTCGTCTCTGATCTGTGTACTCTGTATGAACAGTAGTTTCGAAGACCGCCGCTACCCCTATTCAATGCCATTTTATTATGCATGAAGAGTGTTACCTTCTGACGCTGTAAACTATAGAAGAGGACTGGGCCAATGCGCACCATTGCAAATAACTTATGCGTTCAAAGAAGGGAGACAAACTGGAGACGTTTAAGATCATGTTCATTGCTTCAGCAAGCAGGACGCCATTTTTATAACTTTTGTCCTTCGTCACTTTTCAAGCCCAGCCTCACCTCCGCGGGAACAACTGGCCCACGAAATAAACACTCTGCACACACAGGCTACCAATTTGCTCCACGACGTAGGGCTACAGTGGCTACCTCGACATTGCGGGGGGATTGGGAATGTGGTGACCGACCAAACAGCTTGCGCGGTCCACAACCAGTCTACCGTAATCATCCCTCGACGTGATGCCTCGCCGCTTGCGTACTCTGTGGCGCGGCAGTTACAATTATCAGCATTGCCGAACAAATCAAAATATTATCAGCCCCTATAGGGAATTTATCCCGCCTGCACTTTCCGAATTCCGTGTGGCCTGAAAAAGGGTGACGAAGCAATAGTTCACCGCATTCGCCTCAGCACCACTTTTACCAGTATACTTGCACCAGACGCGCCGAGTTGTCCTCTCCTCGCTGTAACGCTTGCGGTGTTCGTGAGGGCACATGAACATGCACTGTTTGTGTGTGTCCCCATTTTGACACTCCACGGCTAACCATGAAGGCAACCTTAGAACTACGCGCTGGTGCTTCACTGAAACTTAGCGACGTCATCGGTCCTTGGCACTTAACTGCCGTGGCAACGCGGACTACAATGGGCTTGGTGTAATTTCTCCGTGACTTCGGCCTGAACAAAACTCTGTGAACGTTTTCCCTAGCTTTACTACTGCGCGTGTGCTGTGTGTGCGTTCCTGCGTCTGCCACTTTCCGTGTGCGTATTTGCGTTTGTTAGTGTCTGGATGCGTTTTTGTGTCTTCGCTTCTTTCGCTCATTTTCGTCCCTCTCACGTTCATATTGTCGCGGGACATATAGGTGGACAGCGCCATTACAAAAGACCAACGGCGACGAAGAAGGTGCTGGCGGACCCTGCGCTGGCGATCAGATCGCCGCTATGTAAATAATGTAAATAGAGTGTTCACCTTCTCCATAGTTCGTCTCATCTGCTCTGCCTCATCACCACTAGATTATGTATAGATGAAGACGAAGCGCTCGTAATCTGTCCATAATCCACTCGCTCGTCACCGCTTGCAAAATAGTAAACAACGCACTAGTTATTTCCCTCTCGCGAGGAAGCGGCCTCCTGGACGCAAATCAGTCTAGGTTACGACGCCTGAAGGGCTTTAGTCTTAACACGTGAACAATTTCGACGCCACGCCGACGAAGATCAGTGGGAGGATTTACGGAAGTGACGCGATAATTCACAGCGGAAGTTCCTACGAGTATTACGCATGGACCAATAAAACGATGAATAAATTTTCCACGCAGACCGGGCGTACGAAAAGGAGTCGAAAGGAGCACTTCGTCTCCCGGGTGGAAACAAACAGAGCGACGGTGGAGCCGTAGCGGGTTTTGCGGCCTTCTTGGTTAGCTTGAGTGCGGTAAGGCGCAATCTGTCGGCAATGTCTGAGGCGTGAAATGTACTGTTCATGGGGTGGTGCACCAGAGGAGACAAGAGCCGCGAAGGAAGTTGAATCGAAGGTCTAGGCTGGAGAACAGCCAAAGATGAGGAAGAACGGCGAGTATCCGGTTGTGCGCTGTACTGCAATATTATAGGCGAAAGTAACTAGGTCCCAATTTTGGTGGTCAGGGCTAATGTCTGAGATCTCAGATCATGTCTGAGAGGGTTGGATGAAACTGCCCTGTTAAACCGTTCGTCTAAGGGTGATAACCACACCTTGTTTTGTGCACAGTGTCGGAAACACGCAGGAGTTCTTCCAAGACGTTGGATGGGATGTTATCATTAAAGGCATCCCTCCCTCCTCTCCTTATTGAGTATTTTTAATGTTGATTTTGTCTGACACTTAACATTTCTTAGGGCCACAATACCTACCCTAGAGCACTGTTAAGGCTGCTGCTCTAATTATTTTTTGCCAGCGGAGAAAGAAACGCTTGCGTGAAGCTGAACGCACTTTCACCCAGGGAGGCCATATATATTCGAAGCGACCGTCGGCCGAGGGAGCAACCGTCGGCGCACACGAATTGATATAAATCGCTGCAAAGCACTCGTTGTAGCAGCCTTATTTACGGCACACAGTACGGTCACAATGCTCTCAGCGCTTACGAGTGGCGGTTTAGTGAAAGAAATTGCTCTCAACTCTTTATATTATAACTCGCTCACTCAAACTAAGTTTAAGCGTCTTAGCAAGTGCGCAGGCACTTGGAAAAAGCGTCTTCCTGTGGTACAGGAAAGCAGTGTCAGTGTTGCTGTCTCTTTTATATTTTATTCTTGATGGCGTATGAGAAGGGAGGGGGGGGGGGGTACTTTGCTTAAATTTCGCTCGATATATGCATAAAAGAAGAGAAGCGTTTTGTTGCAAAAAATACATAAGGAGATTTTTCATCGCTTATCACCCCCATGCAGCCACAGCACCTGTTGTTCTATTTTTGATAGTCAGTCCCGGGGTTAGTCTCAAAAGAAGGAATTTAAAATTTTAACACAGTAAGTACGGCAAGTACAAGCGCCTAAGAAGGGTGTACCACGCTATAAGACTGCTGCAAAGTAAACTGCCTTTGTTGCTAAACAACGCTCACCCTTGCGAAGGGAAAATCCTTCGAAGAAACTTATACCACCTTGGGAAATCCCATGAACTGGTGGATTAACACTCACTCTTACAGTCGGCACAGTTAATACCAGCATGCTTTTCCTGCTAACATCGGTGCCTCCCCTTTTAAGGCTTCAACATCTGCCTAATTGTGAATAAGTTAAGCCAAGAGTTGAAATATGTCAGTGTTCACCCAGGGTGTTTTTTTTTCTCTTCCCTTCGGAAAACTATTCAATTAACGCTTGAGTAACTGGAACTGAAAGCGCAAATTAGACACGGACAAAGAAAGGGGACAACAGGACGAGCGCTAACTACCAACAAAATGTATTTGGAAAAAACCACAATATATACATGCCACGCTTTCTACTTGCATACCACCACACATGCGCAGAGACACTTATAATCGCCTGAGATAACTTTTTGAGAAAGGGATACAATTCGGAACAATTTGCTCCCCGAAGAAGTCAAGCAGTTGTTCGGTAGCCTTGCCCCGTCTGTAGGCCACGGCATTAGAATTTGCAGAATTTTGAAGGCTGAGTGGAATCGCCAAGCACGTTTCTACAGAGAGCTCCTGTCTTCGCAACTGCTACACACCTATGGGGCCTGGAAAGCTGGGAGGCATCTTCGAGAATGTCTACGCATCGCAAACCAGACGACGGAATTCCTGTGGACCTTTGAACTCACGCAGCTAAGGACAGCCATCCAAAAGTCTCGGCCAACGTCCAGGTGTGCCGTTCATCGAATGAAACCGATAGACTTGCCTCCGTATGTTGAAGATGTCCTGTCCTTAGGGGCGAAGTTTGCTGTGGAACCGAGGCGCTTGGCCCCTGAGTTACTTTCTTTGGTGCATCACGTGTCGCGGCATGCTGCTGACAATGAGCATAACCGATGCATCTCTGAAGGCGTCGACGTGTTGTCCCGCTGCAGGCCGGCTCCCTCCAAGTTACCGGTAAAACGTGTTGCTACATTTTTAAAAGACCACAGCATCTCGGTTGTTCCCGCCGACAAAGAAGGGGGGTTTGCTGTTATATCTCACGACCTGTTTCGTACAAAGGCGGATGCGGTAGTTTCCTCTGTTTTTGGGGTTCACGATAATGTTGTCATTTCTAGAGTGAAGAGTGAAGCCAAAAAACTGTGTAACAAGCTAAATTTAGGCACAGTGGTCAACCACATCACAAATTCAAAAAAAGATTTTCTTGGTGTGTTTTTCAGTGCCAAGACACACAAACCTGATAGACCACTCCGAGTTATAGTTTCCGAAACGGGCACATGGCAGAAATCAATAGCATCATTTTTACAAGAGAAGTTGGGCATTTTAACCTTTGACGATCCCTTTCTTGTAAACAACTCGGAAGATATTTTAGACTTCCTGCATTCTTGTTCCAAACAAGCGCTCTATGCCTTTTCTCTAAATATTAAAGACCTTTATTACTCTTTGCCACATGACAAACTGCTTAATTTTATCGAAAGCTACATTGACGAGTTCGGTAGTGTCCCTTTTCAAAATGCCGCAGGGGTGTCTGTTAGTGGTTTTTTAGAACTTTTATCGTTTTATCTACGTTCCACTTTTATTCAGTGTGATGGTAAGCCATGCCTGCAACGTGAAGGAATATGCATTGGCTCATGCATTGCCCCGATTCATGGTGATTTGTTTTTATCCAAACTATATAATATTGTGGCCGGCCACCTTGACAGCATGAATGTTGTTCGTGTGTTTCGCTTTGTGGATGATTATTTGTTCTTCTTAGATTGTAATTCTGATGCTCTAGAATGTCGCGCCCATGATGTGTTATCCATTGTTAAAGAAAATTTTTGGCCCCTCGAGTGTACGTTTGAACTTCCGATTAATAACTCAATACAGTTTCTCGACATAAACTTGACATTTCACCCAGATCCCACTTGTTGGGCATACCAACCAAGGAGCAGCAAACCACTCCTCCCCTTTCATTCCGCGCTCTCAAAATTGGTCAAGAGGGGAATCATAAACATGTGTTTTAGGAACGCTATCAAGAAATCGTGCGACCATTCAATGGCTACCGGCCTCCGTCAACAATCGCAAAGATTGTCCAACTCGGGGTATCCGGCTCTGTTGCAAATCGCTGTTGCTGAGTCCCTGCTAAAAAAGTTGCGAGCCCGAACGCAGGGAGAGCAGTCGGCCTCACTCGAAAACAGTCCAAAGTATGCGGTTATACCTTACTTCCACAATATTTCCCACAACTTGAAGAAAATTGCTGGACGTACCAATATTAGTGTTTTTTTCTGCCCCAGAGAAACTGGGCAAGTTATGCATAATGAGCAGTCCCTGGGGTCTACGCTCTGGCCGTTGCGGTATAAAACATAAATGTAAGCGCACAACATGCACAAAAAACGTGGTATATGAATTTCCTCTTTCTTGCGGCAAACGTTACATTGGGCAGACCGGTCGCTGTGTTAATGACCGGCTTCGCGAGCACTCTGGCAACGTCAAAAACGGGAGTGGCGGATGGTTAGCGCATCACTGTTCCACGTGTCACGCAAACCGCAATGCGAACCGCTCTTCGACAAATGCATCATAATCGGCAAGAATAAAGATAGATTAGCAAGAGAAATTATAGAAGCTGAAAAAATAGATAGGTTGCAGTCTCAATGCGGGAGCACACCACCTGTATCCCTTTCTCAAAAAGATCTCTGTTATCTCAGGCGATTATAAGTGTCTCTGCGCATGTGTGGTGGATGCAAGTGGAAAGCGTGGCATGTATATATTGTGGTTTTTTCCAAATACATTTTGTTGGTAGTTAGCGCTCGTCCTGTTGTCCCCTTTCTTTGTCCGTGCCTAATTTGCGCTTTCAGTTCCAATTATGCATTACCAATTAACAGGCCCAAACCATGACCCTTTTAGGCTTAAGTAACGTTTTTTCTACGTAGGAAACTTTTGCGTATTCCCTTCGGAGTCCTTCACAGATAGTACGAAATACTCTTTTTTTTTCTCATGATGAAAATTTATTTAAGAACATTTCAAGCTTGTTGAAACAGTACCTCTTCGTTCGTACTGTTTCCGCTTATGGCGCCAATCATCTTTTTCTTCGACGCGTCTAAAATTGTTATCACCATCTTAGGGCAAATTGAATAGTTGTAACTATTTCGTCTGATGTCAGAACACTACGACGGCACAGCTTTTAAGCAATTCATAAAGTTTTTATATTCTCTGTTGATGTAAAGATGATATTTATTCCGAAAATACATCCCTCGAGTTTGCGCTGCAGGGTCGCATGGTCTATCCTTGCCCAAAAGTTGCGCCAGAAAAGCTATCGACGCTCCAGTTATCATTCTTGGGTGAAATTCATGAGAAAAAATACGCGTCTTTTGGCGCAGTACTAGTTTTCTAATAAAATACAAGATGGAAGGCGGCTATTTCTATTTTCAATGTTCAGTATTTGGTCAATTGGCTCCAACAGGGGGGTAAGGCGCGAGATATAAGAATTATCAGAAATTCGACGACTGCACCGATTGACTTTGCTCTCACTTTTGACTTTTCTTAGCATTTGCAAATTTACATTGTTGGCACCACTTCAAATGACACAATGACACGCTTGAGCGAGACTGGGTGCCGAGGCAGGCTAAAAACCTGCCCAAAGCATGAATACCTGAGCACTGGAAACGCTGAAGTACAAATATAGGAATCGTATACGTCACCACAAGCGTATTTCTTATAAAACTGAACCGCAGGCCTAAAATAATTAGTAACTGCAAGCACCTCAAAAATTTACACCGGGAAACGCATTTATTTGCCATTCCGGCTACCTGGTACATTTAGCGCCTCAAAGTACCAGCACTACACTTAGCGCCGACAGATTCGAAACACAGTAGAGTCTCGTTAATACGATTCGCCATAATAACGCATTTTTTGGGGCTAATACGTTTTTCTTTTCATTCCGGGCCCACATTCCTTTGAAATAATGCATTTTCGTGCGTTTAATACGATCACGGTTTTACAGAAAATTGGATCATACGACCGGGAACGCGGATCTTGGCTTACATGTGTAGAAATTTTGGCGTTTATTTGCATTCTAAGAAACCAATATCTGCACGTTCCAGAGCCGCTGAGCCCGCGGCAGCGCCGGTTTTGCGGCGGAAACATCGCTGGCAGGCGTGGCCGCTGCGTCCAATGATGATACGTCAGGTGTTGTGCCGCGCCATCTAGCGAAACGTATCATAATAAAAAAAAAGGTGCGCCATGCTCTCGGCAGGCAGCGACTTCTCTTCCAGACTTCTCGCCCTCCGTGCTTTTCACGATGTTCTTGGTTCTCTTTCTGCCTTGTTGCTTTGTTCGGTGGTGCTGCTGTGATTGATACGCTTTTTTTTATTCTACGCTGGCTGCCTTGTTGCTGTGCGCGATGGTGCTACCAGGTTTGTGACAATGTCGAGAAAACGCAAGACGCTCAATTTAAAAGAAAAAGTGAAAATTGAACGCGAATTCGAAGAGAACCCGAACAGGAAGCCGTGGGCTTGCGGGCGAGCTTGATTTTCCAGTTTCGAAGAGCAACTGCGAAAGAATCTGCAAGTTTTCGGCACCTGTGTAAAACAAGCGCGAGGTGCGAAGCATCAGCAAATGTAAGCCGCCCTGCTTACCTGCTTCAAGGAAGTTAGAGCGGCTGGAGTGAACGTCGACGGGTCAGTCGAACGCTAAAATGCTGGCAACATCCTGCTCTTCTTGGACATTGAAGACTTACAGCATCCGGCGGCGGGGTTCGCCGATTTAGGCCGCGACACGAATAGTCGTACAAAACTGCGTCCGGGGAAGCCACAAATACCGGCAGTTTTTTTTTTTTTTTACGTTTGAAAAGAATTTACTCCTGGACGTTGAAATTAAGAAATCCGAGCACAAATTGAGCAGCCACTTCAATGTTGCTAAGTAAAAGTGAGTTGCTAACGGAGCATGCATATTTCCCCCTTTTTTTAACCTTTTTGGATGTTACGATTTTCACCTAATACGTTTTATTTTCCGATTCCCGTGAAAAACGTATCAACGAGATTTCATTGCATATGGAATAGCGATAATGCTCGCAACGCGCGTACGCTGAAATGAAGTGGCGAAGGGTACGCTGGCAAGCGGACCCTTCTCCGTCACTTCCTATATATCTTAGTTAGAGCACCTTTTTCGCCTTATCCCCGGTTTTATTGATATAGCAATTGGAGGGCTTTATGTGACCGATATCAGGAAATGGACAATCTGGCGCTTACGTGCCCAAAAACGTCGGGGCAACGAGACCACAGGCTAATGCTCCTCCCCGAGGCTATATCCCGTCAAGCTAAGCCAGTGTAGATCCAATAATTCGCTAAGTGTCGTCAATATTTCATAAAAAATAAATCAGAAACACAAGGTTGAAAGCGGGCCTTGCAGCCATAATGAAGAACGTATGAAGCAAAAACGAGGAATTTCCATGGTTCCGAATGATCGAGGCAACAGCATAGTTAGGGCATCTCTGTGGAAATTTATGAGCTCCAAACCGAGACGTGGTCTGAATCCTCGTCGACATAAGAGGATCCTGAATGACGCCTTGGGGGTGTATAGAGGAGGTTATCGTTGTGCAGTTACCTGGAGATGACCACGGTGAAAATGAGAGGTGAGAGAACGTAATTGCTGCAGAGCGCGATCTACTCCACTGACTCCCCGTCTGATACGTGATGAGCATTGATGACCTGACCAGGATCTAATTCAGATCAAACCGAGCCGGTTCATGTTCTGACAAGCTCACGCAACGCACTACAGAAACCCTCAGCGCTTAGCCCATATGCGCTTATTTATTGAAACTAACGATAAACGAACCCATTTGCTTCTGGAGTCATGTCCCATTCGAAAAAGGCTGCAATAGCATTTCTTTTTTCGTTAATGTCAGGAAGCTCCTCAACAAGACTTTAAACTTGAAAGCGGCCATATCAAGGGGGCTTCCGCTCAGCGACGCGCTTTTCATTTTGCTTCCACGCACCTTCGAACCCAACCCCTAAATCACAGGAATCAAGAGGGATTTTTTCCTTCTATTACTTCCCGCAACACCCTTCATTGGACATCGAATATTTACTTTCCTTTCCCGTGATTCCGCTCAGCTTGTTTTTATTCGCTGCATATCGCATTCTGCACCTATCCTCGCCTCTGATACCGCAGCGCTCAGCGGGCGGTCGTCCTCAGTTCGGCGGCTTGTGCTGCTGTATAATTCAGAGACGAGGAGAAGCCGATTTTCTCCGGGCAACCCTGGGCTGCTTCCGCCACCGCCCAATCGCTGGGCTCCCGCCTGAACCACCGGAGAAGGAACGAGCTGCGGACACCCGCGACGTTTTACTGAAGCCCTGACGCAGCCGCAAGAGCTTCTACTCCTCCGTCTGCTCGCTGTTTTATTTAACCTCCTTCGAACTCCCGCCATCTGTTTCTTTTTGCGTCGCACGTATTTTCAGTTCCTCGCAAGCTGCGCGTGTGACGGAGCGTTTTCCCGCCACGGAGCACTTTATCGCGGGGTTTTCGCGCCGCTTTCTGTGTCTGTCTTTTTCGTTCTGTCTTCTTCGTACCGCCGATCACGGCTGAAGACCAGCCAGCTCGATAAGGATGGAAAATGTGCGGGGGCACTTCAGCGCAAAACTTGGAGTCAGAGTTTCTGCTCAGCCGGTTGTGCCTGAGCAAACGTAGCCACCCGAATTTCGCTCGGATGGCAGAAGGGGGCAGAAGGGAAAAAGACGATAAGATTTTTTTCTGTTGCTGACTCTGACTGAGCTTTGGTGGATCCCCTTCAGTGGCAAAGTGCCAAGTGAACGGCAAGTGCCGACTTCCGCAAGAAGATGTAGAAAGGAGAACCTTGTAAAAAAGGAAGCGGTGCTTTCTTTGCAGTTATCGTCTATTTAGGCTGGGGTAAATACCCAAACTGCTCTTCCCGAAGTCCTGTTCTTTCTCTATTGCAGTTCATCGCGGCTCTCACCTGAACAATTTAGTATTTGTTCGTCTCAATACTCTGCATAATAAGGACAAGTTGCAAAGGTTTCTTTTTGTCTGCATTGCACCTGAGCCGTAGTAGCGCCTTTTCGACATTGGCATGTCATTTTTTGTTCATGGTGCCCGGGTTCGGTTCGTAAACTTCTTCTTTGCATTTGAGTAGTGTTCTCGCTTTTATGCTTATAGCTTTGCAAGTCGTAATCGGATAAGGAACAATTCAGTGCGCAGCGCTTAGAAGACAGATGAGGGAAGAACAAACACAACGCTTGTACATTAGGTTCTCCCAAAATACATTTAAAGGATACACCTGAAGGCTGCGCATTGAATTCAGATTGCCTGCGCTTCTTAAACGAACGAGCAGTCGTCCTCCTAGCTAATTCTCTCTTAGTTAAAGTAGGATTTTGCTCGTGCTTTGTGTGCTCGCGTCCAGGTGTGATTACGAATCGATGACAACCAGAAAAAAAAATGACAAAGACTCGCAACATCTCAAATTCTGCGTTTGTCTATCAGCTATCTCATCCTGTATCTTTCATTCATTATTTTTTAATGGAAGTTAATGCTTCATCAAGGTTTTCATAAAACAAGCGCTTTTATTGACGTAAACCATTTTGCAGGCAAACATTTTCAACCACTGTGTGCAGCTGACTCAAGTAATTTTTGCCAGGCTAAAAAACAACGAATGAAGCGGGATATTGGGTTTCACCCTCGCTGCTATTGCAACAAGGGATGTAAATCCCAGACGCACGCACCTGAGTACGGCCAGACACAGACGCTTAAACTTATGCGTATTCTTGCCAACATTCTGCCTGTATTGCTGCTTCAATCTTTTAGTCGTGCTGTAAAATTATTATTTCTTTGCAAAGTTTAGGTGCAAAGTAAAGAAAAATCAGGCATCCCTCTAACAACGACGAGGATTGAACGCGAAGCTTTCTCGTGACGGATGCTTTGATTGCACATACTCGCAATCACACACTGCGAGTATGTGCTATTGTGGAGGTACGCACCACTTTTTTAAAGCAACGCTTTCTACCTCTACCAGCCAATGGTTCCTTCATGGCGTGCGGCACAAGAAACTCCCGACGCGGCTGGGAAGAGGGAGGGCGGTTTTAACTCACGGAGCATAGTGTAGATGGCGCGGCGAATGGTTACCCAGCGTTCTCCGCGCGCTGCTCACACCGGCAGGCGCGTCGGCGGGACGGCTTTGTCGTCTGCTTTAGCGACGGTAGTTTTGGGCCGGTTTTGGCGCAGCTTCGCTTCCATTGCGCGCTTCCGTTACACGGCTTCATTCACTTGTTCAACAGCACCTCCTGGTTAACTCGTACGCGACGGTATTAAGTGGTCGTACGGCAAAGATACGTTAAGAATTGCTTTGCAGGGCGGGAAAACAAAATGTAGAGATACAAACATCTGCCCGCTAGAGAAACGCTAACTTTTGCGCACTGCTTGCCACGAATGGGACTCCGTTTTCTAAATTGGTGAATAGCGATTCGGTTGTGTTTTTAGAGGTATTACAAGAGGCAAAAGGAACAACTGGTTCTGATAAATAGCAATTATAAAAGTTCCCTCAGCTTTCTCGCAATTCTCTAACTTACTAAACTAACCAGTTTACATCGGTATAAATGGGAATCACTAAGCTCACATGCCGAATTGTTTCGGTGTCTGCGCTTGTGTCGCGTGGTGACATGTAGCCCCGAGCTAGCACATCAGGATGGCTAGGTTTTGCTGTCTCGCCCTTCGAAAGACGCTCCTCTCCGTTTTCTTTCTGCTGATCCACGGCATGGCTACAGCGGTGGCGTCCGCCGCTCGAGCCCGGCCATGGCCGACGCTGCTGCATTCGGGACACCGCACCCGCGAATTCCAGGTAACGGCTGGCAGAATCACTGGTTGCACTCTTTGTAGAGCCACGTGTGGGAATTCAAGCGACGTCGCATGGGCGATTGTTGTGGGTGTCGTTTAAAGCTTTGCTTTCCAACCACCTTCACAGCCTGGGTTGGAGCCAATTTTTTTTAGAATACCCACCATAATAATCATCGTAGGCGTCGTCATCGTCGTCGTCAAAGAGAGTTGGCTCTCCAGTAAGGCGTATTCACGTTACAGACGCCATCAGGGAGAACACTAAAGCTTCGAATTAATGCGGCTGAGATCCACGTGCCCGGTTGAATGAGCGAATGAACTATCGCGGCCACGGTGGTTGCCTGTAAAAGGTGCACTCCCGCAGACAGGGTGTTCTTGCAAGGAAGCATACTTTAGTATGACAGCGTATCAATAGTTTTGGAGTCCAGCTGACAGCCCCCAAACAAAAAAAGAAGACTGTGTATGCGCAACCGTGTAAATGTTTTCTAGAGCGGGAAAAGGTAAATAAGTGCTCCCCGTGTACCCATTGCTCAATAACAGCCTCGTTTCCGGCTCCGTCATCTCTCTCTCTGCGTCAGAATCGTAGAGCAGTAAGGCGCCTTCAGCGGTGGGAACTGTTGCGTTCGTGATAAATGAGCGCGGCAGTGCACGGTAGACAGCGGCAGACTTTGCAAATTGCTTTGCTCTAATTCTCGGTGACCGACAGAAGGAGAGTGAGAAGGCCGCAGTGAACACGAGAGCTGCGACATCTAGCGGCGAGACGCCACGATAGCACACTGCGAGCATGGCCTCCGAGATCACCCCTCGCGCGTTTTAGCAAAACGCGCTCGGGGTGATCTCGGACGCCATGCTGCGAGTATAGGCAACTTGATGGTGCGGATGGAAACTGCCTCTACGCTGGACACCGATCGTTCAGAGTGCGACCAGGCCACAGGCCGTGTATGGGAACGACAGAGGCGGAGCTTTCTCTACGATACAGGCAATCCGAATGCGGAGAGCTGCCCACTGACGACGGTGCGAACTGGTACGCAACGCTTCACAACGTATTCGTTGTCCGTCAAGTTTCGTGGGTCTCAAGCAATTACAGCTTTCATTGGGTTTTACATATTTCAGATTACATATCTTATATTATACCTGCTGTGGTATGAATGAAAGCATAGCTTACCAGTGACGCTAGACTAGACAGGTGCAACCACACCAGGAACGCCTTCTAGGAAGGGCGCAGAATTTGGAGCTCAACTACAAAAAAAAAAAACGTTATCGGTAAAACACCATAGAAAATAATACCAAAATTGTTGCGACATCAGCACCGCTTGTACTCAGCCGAGTGCGTAGACAGACGACCAGTGACGTAGAACATAAAAATTAAGAGGCAAACAAAAACATGCAAGGCAAGAGCCCACTTGATCCGCAAGTCCTTGCCACCCAGTCCGGTCTCGTTTACTCTATTTTGCAGTCTCAAATGTGGTCCAATAGCCCGGAAGTGAGCCTATAGAAATTTTCATACCTATGGCTTCGTACATTGCGCTGACGAATGGGCTGGCAAAACGTTTCTGAACAAGGAAGTTTGCATGGCCGTGATGGAGCGGATAAATAGTCAATCGCTGTGTATGTTGAAAACGATGTGCCGGTGCTGTATAGTTGCGCAAAGATAGAGCGAACGATTTTGGGCCGATTTGAAGCAATGCGAGAGCGTTAATTATGAAACACTGAGCGGGGCAACTTCCCATTGACGATGTCTCTTTCAGTTCAGGTCTAATGAGTGGCCAATGTGAGAGTAAGTTTCATTCATCGTTTCGACTAATGCGGAGAACTGACAACAGATGGACCACGCGGGCAACAAAGGGTCTAGCGGAAGGCAGGGACAGAGTTAGAGGAAGGAAATAGCGATGTAAGAGTTGGATTAGAAAGCTCGAGAGCGAAAAATTAACTTAGGCATCGCAAGATGGCAGCGGTTCGAAGTGTTTGTGGGAGGCCTTTGTCCTTCAGTAGACATAAGTGGCTTGTTGTTATTATTGCTGTTATAATTAATATTGCTATTATTGTAGTTCTCGATGATAATGATCACAACGGCGATGATGATGATGATATTCGAGCTAGCATCAGCAAACTTCAGACAGCCAATGCTAATAAGACCGAAACAGAATAGGAGTGCACAGTACCTCTTTTCCTGGCGCTGCTTTTGCGCGTCTATTCTGTCTGCAATGACATCCCACGTACTTCCGGTCGTGGCGTATAGCCGGTAAATAAAACCTAGAATTCTGTAAGCAGCTGCGCCACTGATATTAATAGTAAAATAAGTTCACTTACCCGTTCGTAGTCTACCTTGTTATATGTGAAACAACAAAGGACGCTTCGTTTGAGTTGCAAAATAATTGAAGCTCACCTGCCCTGTCCCTCCCACCTTTCAATGGCGCGAACTAAAATAAAATTGCCTGAGGCAGGCAGACGTTGTACCGCCTACCGTAACACGTAGAAACTACCACCTAGCTAGTCGTCCCGTTGATCAACAATGCCGGTGGCAGGCGTTGTCACCTTCGTCATCCGGGTAATAAACGTGCGCATTATTTTCCGCTGGCTATCGGGGATATCACTGCCTTGAAAAGCGATAGTAGCTTTACCGTTTCTTTCTACACGGACACGCAGGCAACACTCATTACAAAAATATAGCTGTAAAATAAATAACCTGCCGTGTTTTAGCATAGAATAGGATGTTTGCCTAGTTTTCAGACAAAACCTGTACGTACGTTATGGTTCCCTAATAGCAATCGCTGTTGTAATGATAATATTTGCGAAGAACCTTGTGCAATGCTGCTCCTCAAAGGGTAACTTCATAGGGGCAAAGGGAAAATCCTGTGTAATGGGAGCATCGTTCCTCGTCAAAAATTGTTGTGAAGTGTGAGCTGCCGCATCTTCTTTCCTCAAGCAATTTTGTAAGCTGTCTTCACGGTCCCTTCAAACGAACTCTACATCAATGCAGGAGTAACTAAGTCTCGCAAGTTTCAGATTCTAAAATTCTAGTTCAGAGATAAAAATTTAGAACTCGAGCAATTGATACGCTAGCGTCAGCACCTGCAGCGAAACGTTTGAGGAGAGAGAATATGCCGCATGGCACGTACCCTGACGCACTCCGCGTTAAACTTTTGTTCTGACTTTACTCCCTGAAGTTTGAAGAATTCAAACATCAGAAAACGAGCGCGCGTAGAAACGAGCCAGGTGGGAAAGAAAAGAGGTACGAAGGGCCCGAGAGATGCATTGATGTCGGTGCAGAATTAAGCCACGTGCCTGCTCCGCCCGACAGGACTGATTAATGTGACGACGACGCACAATCCGTCTCGGCGACTCATTCTGTTTTGTTTTGTCTTTGTTGGTTTTTTGGCGTCCTCATTTCTATTCTTGTGTGTCTGTGAAAGCAAAAGGTGGGTTTCTTAGTAAATATTTATTGCTTTTTTTTTTTTAGGTGGTCGACGCAACTATTTTGCACGGGATATTTTTATGGCTGGTAATATATAAGCTCTTTCAGAGCATGTTGGACAGCCTTTTCGCGGAAATGAAAGTCAAGAATAAATTTTCCGTCTCGTTTTAAAAAATGAGAAAAGAAATATCGCTTACTTTAAACCTTTCACTACCGTTCATCTCCTTGGGTTTCTGGTACGGAAAAAGGGAAAAGGCCCGTTGACTTTTTAATGTCTAATGAGACTTATTGTTGAAAAGTATTACTTACCGCGCTGCATAGGAGCTACGTAATAGCTGAAAAATGGAAATCGCAAAGAAAAGAGAAAAGAAGTATGGGGCAATGTCGAAAAAAATAGCGGCAGTATATCTTTGTTGGGACGTAGCGCTATATGGGGCTCTGACTTGGTTATATCCGAAAATCACGCACTGGACCATGTCTGATTTCATGCACAGCAATTGCCGGGTGTGCCTTACCTAGGCGGCAAACTGAATGCCGCTCATTTCGCCGCTGCTAATTGTAAACGCTTTGCAGCGCGAATTTAAAGAAGCACAACAAATGTGATTCCGCCACATCCAGCGCATTCCTTGTTTCGTGACTCCCGAAAGATTTGTTTCCTCCTTAAGACCCTTCTATGTGAGTCTTTTATTGGGGTGGACGTATACTTAAGAAAAGCAGAAGAAACATTTAAATTGATTGATTGGAGCTAAGGAAAGTACCGCATGTAAGTGCAAGAGGTTTCAAGCAATTTCGAAAGAGAACCCCAGAATTATACCCCCCCTCCCCTCCTCCCGGACAGGCGTGTCCCTCGCTCTGAACTCGTAAAGCACCAGCGTACTCCGTGGGAGGTGATATTTGTCTGAAATCAGGCCCATTTCTTTTAACTTTGACGCTTAAAACTACTCAACTGAGACCAAAGTTGCCCCGAAAGCGACTTGCGTGATGCACATTTGCAGTTTTAGGACTTTCAAGTGAAAGTATATCGTACTACGTGCATAGTTCTTTAAAAACTTTGTACGTTTCTGCAATTGAAAATATCCTGAGACCACTTCAATGATCTTATATCACTTTATAATACCACGCACAGATAGCTGTTGTCATCTTGGATATAAATAAAGCAGGAATTTAATACATGCAATAAAAACAGCCCTTAACCTGAGCGAAAAAAATGCTCGGAAGCTTCCTCTGGAGTGCTTTGCCTTAGCAAAATTTGGGCGTTTCTTCGACAAAATAGATATTATGGCAAAAGCCTTAGATTTTTGTTTCAAGCATGAGTATTGCGAGGTATGAATAATAGTGAGTCGAAAAATATGAGCGCGAGCAGGGGAGCACGCGCCGGAAAATAGGAAACATCAACGCCGGAAAAGGGTAGGCTTCTGCCGCACTTGCAATGCGAGACACCTTCACCCCCCCACCCTCCCCCCCACAGGTTCACCCCCATCAGTATCTTTACCTCTCAATATAGGTAAAGGTATTGGCGGGGGTGAACAGGAGGCGCCTGGTAATTCCGAGCGAGCAGAACTCGCTTCGGAGAGTGCAACACAGGGGCTAGTCAAGTGGTGACCAGCGCGGCCGCAAAGTTCAACATGACATCAACAGAAAGTCCAACTAGGTTTTCGTCTCCACATCCGTAGGTAGCTATAAGCATCCCACATAATGTTTCCCGGAAGCCCGATTTCGCTTCACATACATGGAGATAATTGAACTGCCGAGTAAGGAAGTTCATTTATTAAAGACTTCACAATAAACTTTCATTTTCCTAATTTACTTTGAATCATATCACGTTATAACACCGAACAGACAAACACTTCAGAAAATGCGTACTAAATAATGAGCTCTAGCATTTTTAAGAGATCACAAGCACTTATACCTGACGCAAATGGAACTTTGTGATCGTCGGAAGAGTTTAATGAATGGAGTAGAAAAACTGAAGGCTGTGGACTGTCACAAATAGGTAAGCTTGCGGGAACAGCTCGCCATACTCATAAACTTCGTGGTTAAGTGCTGCCCGGTGCAGTTCGACGGCATAGATGGCTGAATGAAAAGCCGAAATACTTTGCTGCCCAAAGATAGAAAGAATAAAGAACAGCGCCCTAACAGTGAACTCTAACTTTCGCGCTATACTCTTCACAGCCTCAGCGGTGCAGCAGGCTCATCACGCGAAGACGAAACCGTACTTGGCGTTACTAAAGCTTGACCTGTTTACCTTTACCTGTTGCTTTCGACGCCGCGTAATCCCAAATCGATGTCACCCAACCAGGCTGTGCAGCCGTAGTGGCGGAGCTCGCGCTAAACGCCTACCGGACACGTACACCCTTTGCCAAATTTTCTAGGTCAATCCTAAGCCTTCTGGACCACAAAGACTTCAAATAATAAGCTTTTCTTTAAAATGTGACAAAATTATTTTATTACAGTAAGGAGGAAAGGCATTTTCTCTAGCTTTCCGGCATAAAACGTTTCAGCCTTGCTCGGGACGTAAGCTTGTACATTCAATTATTTGCGGCCTGTGCACTTTCGGAAAATTATGACAAAGACTGTACGTGACACGACTCACGTTAAGCGGCTTGGGATTAACTGCTCATCGAAACACGATAATCGCCTGTTCGCGTATCAGGTGCTGTACCCTTTTACTCAGGCTTGAGGGATATCAGATATTTGTTCGAGATTTTTTCGAGCAACCCGCAAGACACAATATCTGGTGTTAAATTTCACTTACATAAGGGCACGTATCTGACCATTTAAACTGGCATATTTTTTGCAACAGTGACGCAATTCTCAAGACGTTTTGGGTGATGATCTGGCAAAAAAGAATGCGAAGTCACCTGCGTAAAATAACTACATTTTTTTTTTTTCAATTTTGCCTAGTGCTGTATATATTTCGAAAACGCTAACCTGCGACATCGCGCATTCAAGCGGCATACCGATGCTCTGAGCCGATCAGCGAAATAATTAACCGACGCGTCAAAAACGTGCCCACTGCGCACTCACCCGTGGGCGGTGTAACTGCGAAGCTTCCGGCAACCGTCACCGCTGCTGCCAGGAACAAGAGCGAGCGACCCCAGACAAACACGCTGGGAAATGCGATCCTGTTCAGGGGCGACGCCAGCGTCGTGAGCGCAGAGCACGAGGACAACATCGCCGTCTGCAACACGTCGCCTCGTGCGCGACCGTCCGACGCTGCGTTCGCCTGCCCGCAGCCTCCGAGAGCCCGGTCCGGACTCAGCGTTGTGGCTCCCTGCGGCGCCACCAGAACCCCGAGTAGCACAGCCGCGATTTATGCCCCGCCCACCGCTTCTCTCTTCTTCACTTCGCGTAGCTCGCCCTCACCCGTGCCGGTTCATCCATCAACACTCTCCCTCTCCCTTTCATCCCGGGGTCGGTGTTCCAGCCCACCCCTTCCTCGCCCTCACTCTGTGACGTCATCCCTTCGGGCTGGTCGATACAGACAAGCGGCGAAAGAGGCGCGTGGAAGCCGTCAGATCCTCTGGCCAGGCTTCGCGCACTGGGCATCGCTGGAGGAGAGATCGAACGCTCACGAACAGAAACATCTTCCGAGTCCTCACAGTCAATTAACGCGCACGGCGTAAGAGCGATGTTTGGTCCTCTGCCAGCGGCGCTTAATTCTGGGCCACCGCTCGCGAAAAAGATTTGAGGCAAGCGTTTGAGGGCAAATATTCGAGCTAAACTCTCGGCTCCAGTATTTGCTGTGTGAAGGCACGCTCGATGGAAGGCAGAAAACGTGAACATTGGCTAGCGGTGAGGGGAAGAAATACGAATGTCTGAAACGCGGCCTTGTTTTAGAAAGAAAAAAATACGTTGTCCAATAAAACGTACGCTTGCTCTAAACTAAGCAAAAATCGTGCAGCGCTATACAGCCGAGAAGGAAAAAAACGAGCAACGACAAAAGCAGGCGCTTATCTATCTCGTTTTTTTTTTCTTTGTCCTCGTGGGTTTAGCGCCAGGACGCTTCTTGTTTAAGAATGAATCAACTAGCTACGCAACAAGTTTTGTTAAACCTTATACATTTGGCATTGTTAGATTTCTTCTTTCACACCCGCGACTCTTAAACCTAATTATCACGCGCCCTTCGTCTTCACGTTCTGGTTCACCCCCCTCCCTCATCAATATGCGAAAGACTCGAGAAGCTTGGAGCTGGAAGACGCCAATACGCACCGCACCATCAAGAAGTTAGCACAGAAGAAGCCATATCGTGGCGATGAATTAAAATGAACACCTATCCAAATACGCATACTTACAGCTTAATGTACCCACAACAATAGCAAACCAGTTGTCCCAATTGCGGTGGTCAAGACATTATACCATGTTACATGGGAATGTACGGATACATGGCCAGGCAGTACAACACCACAGGAGAAACAAGAGCAGTGGGAGACAGCTCATCCATATCATGTGGCAATGCCCTTGCGACTAAATCCCTCTCATCTCTTCTGAGGAGCACTGGGAGGCGGCGATAGGCAGTTCGGATGCTGAAGTCGAGCGAGGACTTCCTAACGAGCAGCTAAGATCACCCGCGCACTCAGAGCGCAAGTCACCAGTCGCCGTTAACCCAATTGATGATTCCATAAAGTTTATTCTCTCTCTTGCCAGCTCAAACCTGGAGCATCAGAGGAAACCGATTAGCCACAGTCGAGAGGTGGAAATATCCAAAGGAGTCTTGAAATGAGTTGCCCGACATAGCTCTGCACTAAATATCTGTCTTTTAAAAACGATAGTCTTTATTGGCCTATTTAAGCTCGAAAATTTTACCCTGTCTGTCTGTCGGTCTGTCCGTCCGTCCGTTCTTCCACCCGTCCGTCCCTCGATCCAGCCACGCGGTCAAAAGATATAACAACTCCTGAACGAGACATTTATGTAAAAAAAAGCCTTTCCGAACCACTAAATCTGGTGCGACCGACACTTCCTATTTCTCAGCAATGTTCAGCAAAAAACGCATTTTGAGGCAAAACATGAAATAATGGCTGGTATTTGCGGTGTTTTGTTAATTGAAAAATAAATGTGTGCTTGATATTTGCGAGAGCAAGTAAAAAATACGAGCTAAAAAGAACATTTTGGCTCAAAAATACAAAAAGAGCTCGCGCGAGCCTGGACTTCGTGGTAGTGCCATGCTAAGCAGCAACAAAAGGTTCCAGTAGATGGCGCGAGCAGTGCAACCCGGAAAATTGAATTGACTTGAGCAAACCTCCTCCATGTTTATCGTGGGATGACGAAAGGGAGGGAAGAGAAGAGAATGAGCGGTGGGTGGGGGGGACAAGAGAGGCATTTACTTGGCAGGGGCGTCAGAGACCATCGTTTTTCGGCGACATTTGCAACGAAGTGAGCAGAAACGCGGCCAATTTGCTTTCCATTAATTTATTTGTGATCATAGTACCTCAAGTTGAAACTAGCGGCTCACGGGCTTTCCCTGGTGTTTTATTTTTGGGTCACACGATATGAAGTTACGAGAAGCACACCCCTTTTCTTGGCGTACATACCCAGCTTTCTCGCTCAAAATTACAACCTCTCGGGAACTTAGAAAAAACACTTTAGGAAAATGATATTTGGCATAAAGCTAGAAGTCAACGTAAAGATTAAAACGCTAAAAGAACATTTTAGGTTTCTGAATATTTTTCTGTGTAATTCGCTGTCAAATCTAACTCCCCATGCATTTCTATGGGATAATTCCCATGGCCCAGGAACCCAGTCGCGCAACGTGCGCGACTTGAAACTGTGCACAAAGCAAGTATTCACCCCAAATATTAGCTGCGCAAACGAACTTTTCATTTCGCTAAAAAATTGCAGAGTAATCACTGTTGAAAGGACTGCCATGAGCGGGAAAGCTGCACATGATTTCTCCACTTTGCACCCTTTCGTTCTTATTTAAAGAACCTTAACTGCCACGTTCTGTGTGGCGTCGGTGCAAAATATTGGTTTATTCACTTGCCTGTCACCACGCGCATCCCGGTTCAATTCCCGTTCATGCCTCGGCTTTTTTTTTTTCCTCAAATTTGCCTGCGGCGGGCGTCGGCGCCAGCGTCAGTTCCGGTGGGAGAGGTCCCGTGTTTTCCGGACACGGCTTTAGCGAACTGTGGACGTTACCTGGCACAAAAATCAGTAAATAATTTAGGTTCTATTGTTTGTAGGGAAAAAAAGAACAGTGAAAGCACAGCGAGGAAGGTAGGATAATAAACTGCGTCGGCAGAGAGCTACGCGCAGGGCCGAGACACGCGAAAAAGCGAAAAAGTCAGAAATTGGGGAATCATTTGAAGCAGTCAAGTAAAATCAGGGGTGCAGCATGGGAGCAACGTGAAATATCTCAATTCTTTGGGTTTTCCTTCATTATTTCAAAGCGCGGTTAAAGCAGTGAGATACCATCCCTTGATCAGTGGGTCTGGTTCAGGAAGGTTGCAGTTCGGCCTTTATCATGATAAACAGCTCTGAGCTAGATGTCCACTGCAAATAAATACGCTAAAAGAGAAAGCGTAACTCGCAGGCTGGTCGACAAGCGTAGATACGTGTTTCGTGTTCATACATCATTCGAAGCGCGCCTGTTGTTCCGAATGATAAAGTGCTTCGCAAGCGACGAACGCAACGGCTTCAGTGTCGCCCGGAACGAGAGTATACACCAAAGGCGGCGCACAGAAACAAGCGAAGAACAGCACGCAAGTCGAGGCACGTAAAACGGCAGCATGGCTTAGCCACAGGCGTTCCTGGAAGAAGAAAGATGAGCGAATCTTATCTGCGCCTTCCAGGAGCCGCTTATGTGAGCATTTTGCATGAATGCGTCCACAGCCGAATATAAGGAGAAGAAAAAACTCAGAAAGACGTGCAAAGTTTTACCCGTCAAAATAACCCTGAGTTCTGAGAGATTCTGCAGCGTGAAAACTGCAGCGTAAGTTTTATTTGTATGTATGTGCCGGTACGTCTGGGAATTGAATATGGGGCATCAATTGCACAGCAGGTTGGTGCGTAATGCATATGCGTGTGAATGTCATTCGAGGCACGTCTTCCTAAGGTGCTACGATGAAGTTCGTATACTTTGCCTTGGGAGGAATCACTGTTAAGCGTGCACATGTCAGAAACTGTTCCAAGCGTTTTTGACGACTTTCGATAAACACGACACAGACAAATAAATTAGCAGACAATCACAGAAGGTATACTTACACGTTTAGCTGCATTTTAAAACACTTCGCCTTCGCTCGCCAAATTCGCCTACAACTGCCCTAAAGATGGCAACACAGCTCACGGGGTCGTCTGTCAATTTTTACGCTCGATCAGCGCCCGTGGCGTGTGTCATAGCCGATAATCTTTCAGACGTTCCCACCCCAGAAACATAATTGGAATGCACTGGCTTAATAAAGGTGGCAAGCACTCTCTCAGCCACTCTAGACGTTGACATTCAGTATAATCGAGACGTGGCGGATGTTACGGCGAGAGCGCAGATATGACAGGGCTTTGCTGGTGGAGTCCGCTCTTTGCACGTCCTCGTGCGGAAGGTCAGAATCGATTTTATAGGATTCTCACGCACCGACAGGTGGCATATCTCCATTTAGAATGGGAAAGAAATGCTGACTTCCGTCCTCGGTGTGTCAAACTATGACAGACGACACTGCAACATGTCTGCGCAATGCGCGCTATAGACTTGGGGCCATGTATTGTATTGTCCGTCGGAACCAAACCAATCACGACCGTTTTCAAATTGTTATTGGCGAGCTGAGAATTAGTGAAATTAAACTTGGTGTCACTATAGTTTTATCCCAGCACTAAATTATATATCATGATTTATTTAATTTGTGTTGGATCCCAATTTTTTAATAGTTTATAACCTCCCGCGACCCCCGGAACGGAACTGAAGCGACGTAATGTCATTCTTTTTAAAGCCATCATCGTAATTATTAGAGCAAGGAATAAGATGAAACTATTTCATAGCTGCAAGTCAGTTCAGCCATCTAGTGTGGCATATTTTGTTTTGTCCAGGTCATGCACTCATCCGATACAAACACGTGTATATTCTGCAGTAGGAAAAAGGGGGGATAGACGATGTTTAACGTTCTAGAAATTCCCTGAGAACTTACTATACTGAATAAAACAAGGAAGTTATCATGGTTTCAGAATCTTGCTGGTGTACAGTCATGGTATGTTTGTTCTCCACATACATGAGTTAAAGCGCAAGTTACGGCAATTTTGGAGGGTTATAGAAACGCCACACGAGCCGATGCCATCGCATTGCAGTATCGTTTATGTCCATGTAATGGTGCACGACTGGCACTGGCACCTATAGAACCTAGGATCACAATGCAATTCGCGAAGTGTGCCTCATGTGGTTCACTGTATAAGCAGCACTCGAACGAGAGAGTCACGAACGAGGACATACACATCGCATTACCACAAGCTAATGGCGATATTCATTAACCAGCCCACCTTAATTCACTTTCTCATGTTTGCCAAAGCAAACACGGCGTTCGGTTTCATTCACTTTTCAAGGAGGAAACCTGTGTTTAAAGGATTATGCCTCTGTAATTCCTGCCATCTGAAATGGCTTTTCCATACGCCGGCATCAGAGTTTGGATCTCACAAGTTTTCCGCGATCTAGTACCTACAAGACAGATACCTAACAGCTAATAGTTGTGCCTCAAGATTACATAAGTACATTTTTTTTTCACACCCATGACAAAAATGAAGTCAAACAAAACACAAGTTGCGACTATGTGACGGGTATTTGATGCGATCCGTCGGTATTTCGGCTGAAGAAAAAGGAGTCGAAATTGTAGTTCTTTATGGTATGCAGCGGAAGAGCCATTTGTCGTTGGCCTGATGCGGGGAATCTTGCCTTGAATGACTGGGATAGAGGGGAGATAAAGAATGGCAGAGGAAGCTTACGGGCATGTCGTCGCTCAGCTCGCCTCCTTTTGGGAGCTTTTTTGGAAGTTCGTCACGCGTGAGCGGGGTCAGCTCGAAGGCAGTGACCTCGGTGCGCATCGTCGGACTCGTTTTTCTCAATTCAGCCAAGATGGAGACGCCTCGACCCTCGCTTCCTCATCCCCGCCACTTCCGTTTTTCCGCGCACAGCACTGCTTTTCATTTCGTTTTTTTTGAGACACTTTTTCAGCGAAAAGCTACGTTGTCCCTCTAGGAATTTGATTATCCCATCTCGCTCGTGAACATTACCTACAGTGGATTTTACAGCAAAGCTATTAGCCTCTAGTTGGTCGGTTTTTCTTGTAGCGTCTGTGTACGAACAAAAGCTACGCCTTGACGGCGCGTCCTCGTACATTGCGGGGATATAGGGGCCCGTCATCGTTCCCTTCTCGACTTCATTCGGGAAAATAACCTTTTCATGCACATCTTCCTCATCACGATTTGATCGCACACCTTAATCTATAGCCTGCGCCAAGATAAATGCTTTAACAACTCCTTCAGTGTCACATTCAGGGGGGAGAGAGAGAGAGAGAGAGAGAGAGAGTAAACGTGTTTAATGCAAAAAGCAATGGGGAGGAGTCCTCAGTCCAAGACCCCTTGAGCTTTCCCCGCCTCAACAGCCCTCAACACCAGCAGGCGCTGGTCATTGAGGTCGGAGCTGGTCAGAGCTCTCTCCCAAAGCTCGCGAGAAGGAATGGAGGGATTTCGCGAATGTAGTGGGGCGTGCGCGCAGCCCCCTACCATATGAAAGAGCGTCCCGGGGGCTCCGCAGAAGCGGCATAGCGGGGAATATACGGTGGGGTGCAAGATGTGGCATTTAGTGGGATGGGGGAAAGTATTCGTCTGGAGTGCACGGAGCTGCCGTTCCTCCTCTTTCGTTAGATGTTTATGCGGTGCTGGGTAGATGATACGTCCCAACTTATAGTGCTGCGTTATTTCGTGATACGTGATCAGCGGGGTTGGCCTCTCTTGCTCGCTTCCCGGGGCCCGGCGGGATAACTCTCGGGCCAAGAGGTGGGCGGTTTTGTTGCCCGGGACGGCAGAGTGGGCGGGTGCCCATGTGATCATGATAGATCTGTCTGGTGGACGCTGACAGATGATTTGGTGGGTTGTGCGGTGAATTCGTCCGCATGAGAAGTTGCGGCACGCTTGCTGCGAATCTGTGATGATTACGCTGGCGGTAGTTTGCGTTATGGCGAGAGCGATGGCCGCTTCCTCCGCTTGTAAGGGGTCGTATCCGGGTAGGGTTAGGCTGGTGACGTGCTTATTGTTCTGGACAACCACGGCTGTCATTGCTCTTATGCCGGGATAGGAAGACGCGTCCGTGTACACTGTGGTTGGTTCCCTCCCGTAGTAAGTGTGGATGGCCTTGGCTCTTGCTTCCCTGCGCCCAGAGTGATGCACAGGGTGCATGTTTCTAGGGAGCGGTGAGACGTACAGCTGTTTCCTGATATTGTGGTCGAGAATTCTCATTTGAGATGTCTGACGTTGCAGAGGGGATGTGAGCCCCAGACGAGAGAGAAGAGTCCCCCCTGTGCTTGTAACTCCCAGCCTCAACCTTTGGCTCGAAAGATGGGCTTCTATGAGCTCGTCGGCTGTATTGTGCAGGCCCAGCTTCAATAGCTTGTCGGTGGCCGTGCTGACGGGAAGTCCGAGTGCCTGTTTGTAGGCCTTCCGAATGATGACATCCAGCCGTTCCATTTCTGACTTGGAGAGAAGAGCGTAGGGTATGGCGTATGTAATTCTTGAGATTATGAATGCTTGGACGAGGCGGAGGGTGTCCTCCTCGCGCATTCCCCGTGTTTTGGTGGTCACACGCCTGATCATATGTGTGACTTGGTCCGAGGTATGTTTCCGCCTATTTATTAGGATGGAGTTTGTTCGATCGGCTTGAAAGGTCATACCAAGGATCTTGATATGCGAGGAGGGAACGATGGTGTGGCCCTCCATGTGGATGGTGACAGTGGGTGGCCTCTGGAGGAGTTTCTTTCTTGTACAAACAAGGAGGAGCTCCGATTTTTGTGGGGCACATTGGAGGCCGCAAGGCTTGGCGTAATGAGTGACCGTGTTGGCTGCAGTTTGTAGGCGCTCCTCTATCTCGCCTAACGATCCTGTCTTCGACCAGATGGTAATATCATCTGCATACAAGCCATATCCGAAGTGGTGTATGTGCGTCGGGCTGTAACACTACGCTTTAAGGTCACAGGGTGAGGCGGGGAGGAGAAAGAGGAGATAAACGTTTATTGGAGCGGGAAATACTGTTCCGTGTGGCCTTTTTAGTCCGGATAGCCGTGGGTAGTAGCAGCCACTCATGCCAGAGACATGACGTTAACGTGCGTCTGTAGCAGGCAGCTGGTCAGCTCACACTCCAACTGCTCCAAGAAGGGGGAAGGGATGGGGTTTGGGTGGTAGGGGCAAGCCCATACAAGGCGGATGTGGTGTTGGGGGTGTTACATGATGGGCATTCGTAGGGTACATGGTTGATGATATGTTGTGCAGAATTGTTGTGCTTTAGATGGTCTGGGTGTGTAGTCGTCGAAAAAGGCGTGCATCGTTGGTGTTCAGAGATGGATGAGGAGAGGGGAAGATGAGATGATTTCGACGGTAGTGGTATGAGATGTCAGTGTAACGACTCGGAACTTGGAGGTGAAATTTAAAACAAAATGACATTTTTTGTCCTTCGCAATTAGGGAAGTTTATCTCCTTGTGCGCATTGTCTATAGTCACAGTTTTCGCAGAAAGTTGCATTTCTGCCTCAAAAACTGTTTTTCCGAAATCAAGTAGTAAGTTACCGCGCCCGCTTTTACAGTGGGCTCTGTGTTTATTGTTTTTTGTTTTATCAATAAACTTTCAGCTCCAGATCAGAACGCTTCTCTGAAACCAGCTATGTTGAGAAATCGTCTGTAAACCATTCCATAGGTCATTTTTTAGCCCAGGCGTTCCAAAGACACTGTGCACGTTTTTTTCCACGTTTGGTTCAAACTAACCCGAGTTCTCCACTACGACGCGCCTCATTGCCAGCGTTGCGTCGGCGCGTTAAACCCTACAATCAATCAATCAATGAAATCAGGTTGACCCCAAGCGAAGATATTTTGCAGACAGCTCTGCACGACAGCTCACAAAATAGGCGAGGCAAAACAGACGACAGGCTGAAAAGCGAAAAAATGACTTTGACGGTGATTACGGCGCTGGTGCTTTTTAAATAAACGACTCGACTGCAGTGTGTGGCAAAAAAAGTATTGTTTTTCACCTTTTTTTACTTTAAACTCACTTATCTCAAAACTTTTTTTTTACATATGTGCGATTATTGCCTATATTTTATAGGATAACCAGTTGATTTTTTCCCTGTCATCTACATAGGTTGTCACAACTAGTGTGCCAGAATTGAAAATATGCACGCAGAGGTTTTTTTTTTTTTGTTGCACAATTTTCAATATGCTCATTTGCATATTGAAATTAACCACTAGCAGAATTTAGCCACTAGCAGAAAAAATTAATAGAAAGCACTTTTTGGATTGGTTATAATAATGCTGGTACAGTTAAAAGAGCACAGAATTTAAAAGGAAATGATATATCCATTCTGTGGACAACTTTGTTAGATGCCCCGAAATAGATACCCCAGAATGGCCAAAAATTCATGGGAAGTGCAGAGCTTACCCTGCTCACTCAACGTCTAACGGCGTTAGCAGGTACCCAGCAGCTTGACGTACAATGAGTTAGACGTTGCTTGTAACGGCGTTAGGCATATAGCGTTAGGGCTACGTAACGTTAAACCTAACAAGGGCCATAACACACACTTTCAGATTTGTATTGGCCAACGCTCTCCCTTGGATTTTCCCTCTCGTGCGAGTCCCAATAGTTGCACAATGCCACCAGCGCATATATAAGCACTAATGCTGGAGTCAAGGAGCAATGCCACCGACTGTGCGGACGTCCGTGGTGCAAACAGCAGTGATGGAATGGTCATATTCACAGTCTTAACCATCCCTGAAAAATACAAAACAGGTACCGACACGTCCACGCATAAGCGCTTCTTCACATGGCTGATACAAGAACGACACACACCAGAGCTTACCGTCAGCGACTTCAATGCTGACACTGCGAAACCCTACAAGGACGGCTCTGCGGTTTTTGTCTTGGACAGCTTTGAAATGGCATGCTACAACAACCGAAATTATTCAGCCAGATTGCACAGAATAAGTTTAGAGGTGTTCTCGGCAACAAATAAATTTTCGATGCCATTTCTCAAGAGCACTGCATATAACCGTCAAAGGGGGTAGTGGTTTTGCATTAGCCTCGCTGGACGTCCTCATTCGCAGGGTTGGAATGGCATGCCAACTTTTTTTGTTCGCTTAAAATTGTCTTCGCAAAGCAACCAAATAAGTCATCTGTGTGGTAGACAGCGTGCCAATTCGAACTCGCCAGCCGATAACTTGTTTCGCGGGGGACAAGGATAAGGACAGTATATCTCCACACATCTCCCTGATTAGTCTATGTATGTAAGCTGTGTTCTTGTGATGCCGAAGAAACTGTTGCAACAAACAGCGCCTTTTGTGGGTCGGCTTTGTATTCCCTCCACTGGGAAGATGAGTCATCGGGCGGTAGACCAGAGAAGACAGACAACGATATGCAGATTAGTGGTTACAAAGGCTTTTGATAGGGATACCTAGTATATGTATCTGCAGAACGTTATTCACGTGAAGGAAGGGAAGTTTCGCGCTGAAGTCGTAAGTTTGAAGTCGTAAGTATACTCGCGCATAACCTCTCTCAACGCAGTATGCATTCGGAAACGAGAATGCCCGGCATGTTAACCATCAGAAAAAAAAAATGGCGGAAGAAGTGATCTTCCTTGTGTAACGTCCTGGTTAATATCTTTCGAGCTAAATCTTATTCGCTATGAACACCACACCCACCAAGCCTATTACGTACTATCCTCCTCTGATATGAGCACTGTTGCCCGCTGCTGCTAACGAGTTCCCGGACAGTGTCTGCAATAAGAGCATCTGTGACAGCACTCAGATAGCTCCCGGCAGCGCACGCCTTCTGCAGCGGTGCACAGAACATGTGCACACAGAGCGCCTTTGTCGTGCCGCGCCCTGCCGCATCTCTCCATAAAAGGAGTGCCTCCTGCAGCCGCATAAGCAATTAGGGAGCCCATCTCCTATCGGCGCGCCTGCGGCCCCTTAGTTGCATTGGCGCATCGTTGCTGGCCGGGAAGAAAAGTTGCCCGCTCCATTAGGTGGACTGTACGCGGAGTGGGCGCGCCTTGCTAAGCGCTTTCCTCCGCGCCAGCATGGCTTGCAGTAACCGCCGCCAGTATTAGGTTTCGCGGGCGAGTAAACGGAGGCAGGCGGGCTATTTTTGCGTGCATAGAAATTCGTGCATTCAAAGCGATCGCCGACGTGATAACACGTACGACGCGGTGCCATTGTTCCGATTTACAGGCCGCACAAAAAAGAAGTCGGGCAATTACGAAAGCGGGTGCACTCTTTAACGCTATACCGGCTGTTTCTGAATGTCCCCGGTTCATTAGCGTAACCAGAAAGCACTGAGGGACTCTGGCGTAACGCTGAGCAGCGCAGCTGGCTAGCAGTCCGCGTGCCGGCGCGTTGTTCCCACCCACCCACGGAACTTTGCTCCCGGAGTTTTCACTGTCGCTGGTGTAGCGGCACACTTGTTGAGTCATCCGCGAAGTAAACGCGCGAGCAACGAGCTTCATGCCGTGCATGCGGCTACTGCAACTCCTTTGTCCCTGGTTAGTGCCGCCCACATCCATCCCTTCATCCTGAACTGCTGTCAGGGCTGGTCCGACAGATGGTCACAGAAAAAATGTAGAAGCCTTATGACCGTTTGATTGCAATTCCAGCACGCATCTTCTGTTTTTATTTTTTTTTTTACCGCGAAGCAGTTATGCCAGCCTTACAATATTTTTACAACTGCCATAACCAGTGTGTCGAACCGCAAAACATGCCGGTTCGGTCACGGTTCGGGTACAGGTGAATTTATTTCGTACCGGTTCAGTTCCGGTTCGAATAAATCACGTACCGAACCAGTCCGATGTGTTGAATTATCAGCAAAGTAAGGAAAAAGTGTTTAGTGCGTACTTCAAAACGGCCACGAAAGCAACGTACAGGCAAAAATTCAAAATACATCTTTTTCCCAATAATAGTCACGCAATTTAAAAAAAAATTCAACAATTTGGCAGGTTAGGGGAAACACAGGAAGTAAGATATATGAACTATTTCGCAGAAAAAAACAACTTTCTAGTTCAAAATCAAAAATCCCAAAGCCCCTCGGGTCACAGGCGCGTTGGACGAATCACGCAAAATTTGAAACTTTAACCGTTGTAAAACAGAAGCTATCGCAGCTATTGTCACATTTTTTCGGTGAATACTTTTTATATTTTTAAAACAGATAACGTATTTAGTTTTTGTTCGCAGAAATATTTCTTTCCAATAAAAAGTTACAAACATGACACATTTGCGAAAATCGCCGAAATGTAAGGTTCTGTTTTTCTGGATGAAACCAGCGCGAACTTAAAGACAAAGGATGTAGAACACAAGGAGAGCCGCTGGCCAGCTTGCAACTTTTCTGTTTTTCCGCATCTAGGCCAGCAAGGGATTTAGATTTTTCAGTATTATTCGTCCGTGATTTTCCATTCTTCGTGCAACTTTTACTTTTGTAGAAGAAATGGTTGAATTTGATAAAGGCTCTGCATTGCAGGTAAGTCTGGCATTTTGATCCAATTCTAAAACCAACATGAAGAAAGGTAATCTCGGGTTTATCTTTTCCGAATCTACGACAAGGGTGCTCCTTATTTCATGCCTCAAAAACGTGTCGCGTTATTCCTGTAGTTTTGTAGCTACAAAGTACGAATGGTGTCCTTCTTAGACGTATTGCGGTGACATGCTAGTGTAGTTTTTAGCAAACTTCTCACGTCAGCGTAAAACAATAAATGGACGTTACACACTTTTCCACTCTACACGTTCTGAGAAACTAACGAATATACCTGCATGCACCAGGGCCTTCGATGCAGTCGCATTGATGAGGGCATAGGAGCAGCATCCCTCTGGCTGCGGTAGTAAAAAAAAAAACTACAGCATGCCACACGAGTCGACAAAAGTAGATCACTGGAAGTGCAACCCTGGCGCCAGTATAGACACACTTCCCAATACCTTTGTGCACGTGACCGGAAAACAGAGATTCGGAATTGCCACTGAAGAAAAAAAAAAAAGGTGGGAAGCGAGCATCATTTTGAGCTTTGCTCACACTTTCTCAACATACTTTACCAGTTTGTTTGTTTGTTTTTTCGCCCCGCCTGGAATCCATGTAATCAAACCCCGGTTCTATTTACTGATGGGGCCCACGTGGAGGCATACTGTTGGGGCGTGTCTCGACGAGAAGTGACCGAACTCCATTCGTCCTTTCCCAGCTTGAAGCAAGCACGGGCAAGCGTTGCAGGGAATGAGTACGAACGGTGTCCAAGCAGCAGAGGGCTCGAGAGTGGTTCTGTGCTACTCCCCGACACAATATAGAATCTCCAATAATCGCACCCTCAAGGAAGACGCTATACTCTAGAATAGCAGTCTTGATACGGAACGCGCCGCACCTTTCGCACGCCGTCCACACAGACACAAAGAATAGGAAACCGAGATCGTGCCGCCGTCCGTCGCAATACAATCAGCCATTGCGAACGGAAAAGATTTCTTTCTGCCCTTCACTTATTTTTTTTTTTCCTAGCCATCTCCCGCTGAGCTTTGATGGAATCGTGCGGGCCGCTAGGTCTGGTTTCCTGGGTACATAAAAAATAAGCGATAGAACGCGTCAGTTTTTCGAAGTACATATTTACGTTGTCGGTCCCGAACCATCACAGCACAGGTAAAACAGCCAACGGAGGAAATTGCCCTATTTACAAGTAAATAACATGTCTCTGAATGAACGTTTACGTAAGAATGTCTCCCCACGCCTGTAATAATGTTGCCTGTATGTCGTGAAGAATGCGACTGTAAACAATCTTTCTGTCAGCGACTGGAATGTAGCTGATGATCAAGCGGGAACACGCTGCTTGTCGGGCATGGTCTGACCTGAAAACACCCGTCCGTCCATGCGAGACCACTTCGCATTTGTTTTTCCACTCCGGATGGACGGGAACGCTTCTATCCGTCATACTGTAGCAGTTATTTCAGAAAATACCTCACAGCACAGTTATACCCGCGCCACACGTATACGAAAAATGCCATTAAGTAATTAAGGCCTTAAGATACCAAATGACATCAATTGGGTGGGCCGTGCTACACGCGAAAACGCAAAGGCATCAAATGTGTTAGGCATGGTGGTGATCATGACCAAAAAAAGTAATTCACTCAAATTTTAGAAGTCTTTAACGTATAGAAAAACGTCTTACAAGGGTTAAAGATGTTTTTTTTTGTTGTGTGCGTGCGTGCGTGTGTGCGTGCGTACGTGCGTGCGTGCGTGCGTGTGCGTGTGCGTGCGTGCGTGCGTGCGTGCGTGCGTGCGTGCGCGTGTGTGTGTGTGTGTGTGTGTGTGTGCGTGTGCGTGTGCGTGTGCGTGTGCGTGTGCGTGTGCGTGTGCGTGTGTGTGTGTGTGTGTGTGTGTGTGTGTGAGTGAGTGAGTGAGTGAGTGAGTGAGTGAGTGAGTGAGTGAGTGAAAGAAAACGCTATGAGAAATAGTGTTTTCTTAAAAATGGTGTGAGCCGTTTCTAATAGTGACCTCAGCAGCTGCCGTCGCCTGCCAGCGGTAGCCAAATCCGAAAATTTTAACACGACGAGTAAGACATCATTCACACAGCCATTTTTCACCCCGTCATGTCACCGTCCCGTCACCGTCTTCCGTCATGGGCGATGGTTTCTCAGGTGATTTCTCGCCGAAAACGGTGCGACGGTGACGGGAAGCCGAGCTCTACGTTTCCGGTCCGTCAACGCGACGCGACCACAGCCCGCGGTAAACCAGCCAATCAGAAAGCAAATTTTTACGGCTAAATTTAGCGAAAAGTGAGCACACGTAAAAATCTAAGCCGTTTCCTTTGCTTTTCTGATTAAGCAAGCTCAATTCTAGGCTGAACTGATCACTGGGCAGACGATCCTGCACTCTCACGGAGAGCTCCAGTACGAACGCTACTCCGTCACGTCTCCGTCGCGGTTTTTTGACGTGACAGTGCCGTGACGGAGAAGGTGACGACTGTGTGAGTGAGGGCTAACACGATGTTTTGCCTTTTGCCACGTCTTCTTTATAACTTCGCCACCAAGAGTGCACAAAGAATCGCCTTAATTCGAAGTTCAACTACGCTTCCACGTCAACACTCTGGTGCTGAAAGTTTCGTTGGTTTTATTTGGTGCTCATCACGTTCGAGAGTAGGCATATTTACGGCGTTCGTGGAGGTGAATGAGTTGTTGGGAACTCCTTAAACCAGAAATGACATTAAAGCGAATGGCATTAATTTTTTTTCATGTAGCAGAGAACTAATGGCATTAAAAGTTAGAGCATTAAGCACTTAATGTCACTTTTTTGTGTAAGTGTGGCTCGGGTATTAGCCTATCGACTGGTAACTACATCGTGTACATGCGCAAATGTGGTCTTATAAGTCTGATAATAAGTGTTGAAAAGTCTGAAATGTAGTCTGATAAGTACAAGAGGCCCCGCTGCGGTTCTTACATGCGAAGCGTATCCCTGCAAAACCTGGCCTGTTTTTTTTTTTTTTAGTTCATTTTTTGGCTTCGATTTTCAGAGGCCAATTTTTCGCATCCGTTTTCAACTCCCCGGGTACGATATACTGTTGCAAAAATCATTTCTACCTTAAAAAATTGGCGAAGCTTGCACTAAGTCGTGCAAGGCTTGAACCACAGCGGAGCTGGACGATTTATTTTTATGTAAGCCCTGAAGGAGACACCACCCCGCATTGCATTGGGTTTCAAATTATTTATATGTTTCCCCGTCGTTTTTCACTGTGGTAGTAGTCATCGTCATATTCACCTATGCAGTCGTCTTCATCTTGCATGACTGGCGGGCCCGTTTTGTTTTGTCCGCAGGCTTGCGCATCTCTCCCAAAGTGGAACGTGTCGGCACGCGCTAGAACTGGCGTAACGGGCTTCGCGAACTGGGCTTCAGTAGCGCGAGCTGTCTTGTGCTCCAACCATTGAGGCGCGGACGCACGGACGAACGTGAAAGGGCGCGTATTTCTTCGACAGGCAGTGGCAGCACTTTCCCAAAATCAGCGTCTCCTGTGGCTGGGGTGCATCTGTTTTGAGTACACTTCCTCCTTATTGCCGCTGCTGTCATGTGACCATGCCATCCGCACCCGGCGCACCTTTATTTAGCCAGAACCGTGGACAAGCCATGACGTCGGAGTAGTGTGTTCGCCTCGCACCCCGGAGGCCCGGGGCCGATTCCCAGCCAGACCGATATGTGCCAATCCTAAGCTAAGCTAGCATGAGTAAGGTTCCATTATTAACTCACGTGTCTTCGAAGCGCAAGGCATCGGAAAACGCCCCTGTGTGACCGTGGCCAACACCAAAGTCGCACGCCGTTCGAAACATGACCAACGTCTCAAGCTTATACGTCTAATCCGTTGAATATATGCATTTCGAATAGATTTGTTATCAATAGGCACTATTTTCAAGACCAGTAGACATAGCAGTAGTATGTATTGTTGGATGAGGCAGACTTAGCCTTGCATAACTGCCTGCAATTGCTCCGCCTAATCGTCCCTAGCAGTGTCACCAAACTTCACTTAGTCCTATTATATCAGAGATACACAATGTCACCACACCTCACTTAGTCCTGTGGACTGCAAGAATCCCGGCAGGAAACGAGACACCTAACTCCGCACAATCCAGTGGTCCCTAGGAAAAATAATGCCATCCGATGTATATATCGCATGAGGCACTCCTAGCTTTGGAGATCACGGAAAAAGTTCGCCCGCTCTGGGTTGATTTTGGAGAGAGAGAGAGAATAAACTTTAATTAATCCAGAGCAGTTCATAATAATGTAGTGATCAATGTCACCGGTCACACTGCACAAGGGGCACAAAGGGGATAAAGCAATGTTGATTTTATGTAGCCAAGCTGATTGATTGATTGTGGGGTTTAACGCGCCGACGCAACGCAGGCGATGAGGCGCGCCGTAGTGGAGGGCTCCTGATTAATTTTGACCACCTGGGGATCTTTATCGTGCGCCGAAATCTCGTACACACGGGCGTTTTTGCTTTTCGCCTCCATCAGAAAAGCGGCCGCCGCGGCCGGGAATCGAACCCGCGACCTCGTGCTCAGCAGCGCAACGCCTTAGCCACTGAGCCACCGCGGCGGGTATGTAGCCAAGCTGGCTTACGGGCTGAGTCTGTTCTTACTCGGTGGAGCAGACAGGCTTAGGCTCTCTTCAGGGCCTTTCATCACGACTGATTGATGTACTGGTCGCCACAGCTGCCTAAAGTGCTCGAAAACGGTCTATTTCTGTATGCGTTGTAAATCGCACCACATTTTCAGCATCCTTTTAGATGATAAGGCGTCCTTGGCTAGGCTGTCAGCATGTTCGTTTCCCGCTACACCGATGAGTAGAGTAAGAATATAAATGCGTGCGTGTTTCTATGCATGCGTCTTTCTTAAGGATCTCAACGCTCAAGAGAGAGAGAGAGAGAGAGAGAGAGAGAGAGAGAGAACATCTTTATTGGCCGGCTAAATTAGTCGCAGATACCAGCCTCCTGTAGGGGAGGCAGCATCTATGACTGCTGGCGTTGAAGGGCCTCCATCGCGAACTGGACGGCTCCCCGTTGAGAGTCTAAGTCTTCCTTGCCCACCGCACGAGCAAGATGGGGTGGAAGCACGTCTGTTGGGTCCGGAGTCACAGCACATGTCCATAGCATGCGCGCCATAGTAGCGCGACTAGCACTGCACAGCACACACACGTCACTCGGCTGTAGTTCGGGGTGGACGTGTTTCGCCCATACAGGGGTCCACGTCGCACGCACTTGCAATTGTCTGAACAGTACTGCCTCTTGCCTAGAGAGGTTCGAGTGAGGCCCAGGGTATCGTCTCCGGGAGTCCCAGAAGCACTTCAGTACCTCCCCGTACGTAGTAATCGGGTTGAAGTCTTCACCTTCGTTGTCGTGATCGTCCGCTGGAGGAGGGGAGACCGAGCCGGCGTTGCGTCTAGTGAGCGCACTCGCCATCCGGTCCGCGTCCTCGTTGCGGTTCGTTTCGGGTCCCACTGTGCCCACGTGGGCTGGGAACCACTTGATGCACACCGTTGTCTGTGATGACCGTAGGGACCCGCACACCCTCACAACACTCGGGTGCACCTTGTTCTCGGCGAAACGCAGGACGGCCGTCCGGGAGTCGCTGAGGACGGTGGTGCAGTTAGGGTTGGAGAGAGCCAGCGCGATGGCCAGCTCTTCCGCTTGTTCAGTAGATGATGCCACGATGCTGCCGGCCGTGTAGAGCTCACCGGTGGTGGCTGCGACGGCGGCGGCGGCGTACGAGAAATGAAATTTACTCATGCCTTTCTCTTAAATTCTCTCTCACTGCGCTATGTCATGGGCTAAAAAGCTTCGCTGGTCACCAACCTTTATAGTTTGAAATGACTCATAGTTTTTAAAAGTTCAGTTTACTTTGTTTACAGGAACCTACGGCGAAATCTGACGTTAGCCTTTTTTAACTACCTATTTCACTCTTTGCACCAAGAAACGACACAAGTCAATTTACTTGCTCGCTCTATTATATCTTCCGAGCTTGCCGGAACAAGAACCTATCCGCATTTCTATTTGCAAACTTGATTTGCATGTCTTTCCGGGACATAGAATCAGTTAACGGGGAAACAGCTGTTCTCGCAACGTTCCAGCGCATGGGCATCGAATATTCATGGTGCACACTTTGCTTCTGTAATAATAACGCAGAGACAGGCAGCGGCGAAATAGTCGTTTTGCTACTTCTTCACGAAGGCGAGGTGTGGCGCACAGCAGAATAAAATCACGCATGCCGAGAATTGCGCGGGAAAAAGGGCAGATAATCAAAAGCGGGATGCGCCAAAATGGCAACGGTTTATATTACGGCATTTGTTACGCTTGCGTCCTATGCGCCATTCAGGCAGCCCCGAATTTGCCGAACCGTAAGTCTTGTTTCGTTCCTAGTGTTCTCCGCAGTCCGTAAATGAATAGCTGTGATTGTTGATTGATTAATTGATTGTAGTGTTTAACGCGCCCGCGCAACGCAGGCGATGAGGAGCGCCGCAGTAAGGGGCTCCGGATTAATTTTGACCACCTGGGGATCGTTATCGTGCGCCAAAATCTCGTACACACGGGCGTTTTTGCTTTTCCCCTCCATCAGAAAAGCGGCCGCCGCGGCCGGGAATCGAACCCGCGACCTCGTGCTCAGCAGCAAAACGCCTTAGCCACTGAGCCACCGCGGTGCATGGGTGAATAGCTGTGATTGTATCCGAGGCAGGAGATCTAAAAAAAAATTTTTTTAGTCATGGTCAGTGCCTCCTGTCTAAGATTTTTTTTTTATTGCGGAAGTTTGCTATTCAGCATAAGAGGAAATTAAATGCACAGATACACTCCGGATTCCCAAAGGAATCGGAGTAGGGGGCCATAAGGTGGTCCTTGTATCCACGCCATGAAATCTGGCGGACGTCCGGGGCGCAGGCCGAAGGTAGCGATGTGCACAACGCGTAGGCTTCGCAGAGCAGGGCAACTCCACACCAGGTGCTCTGCTGTAGCCTGGTCGACTGGAGCGGGGCAAAAGGGGCACGTGGAGTTGAACGGGGCATGGTATTGAGGAGGCCAGAACCTCGTCACAGCTGGCGCGAGGGCGACTCCCAGGCGAAGGCGTCTGAGCAGGAGCTCATCTTGGCGAGACAACCCGCCAGGGAGATCGTACCGCGCGGGGTATGAGAGAGCGCACGGTGCGCCGTAGACGTTCTTTCGCACTGGCAAGGCGAACACCATTTGACGAAGGTGCAAGAGGAGCTGGATATTGCAAAACAAAGTAAAACAAAGAAAACTGGATACTTTTATGGACCTAGCACATTTAGAGGAAACTGTATGTGTATACGCACACCGATATAAGCCTCCTTAGAAAATCCCATCATCACGGACTCACTATGGACAGCAGCTACTAAAGCATGCACTTCCCAGCACGCTCAATGATTTTCACAAACAGGAAATTGACATTCTGGTTTTAAAGGATGACCGCATCATAGATCTGTTTATTGAGTGTCGCATTTGTCTTTTTGTCATTTTGTAATTTTGTCGCATTTGTAATTAATCATTTTTCTCAATGTACACCTTAGGTTTTTAGCCTGTCATTGCTGCGTCGGCGGACGGAGCTCTGTCAAGCTGCATGGTTGCAGCTTTTTTCCGTTCGCTTTTTTCACCTCTGTTGTGACATTGGTGGAAAATAAACCTCATTGTATCATTGTATTGTATTGCACACGTACGGGGTGTGTTCCGGCATCTGCAGCCTGCATTGCGGAGTGGCTGTTCCGTGGGTGCCACGACATACGCACACGACATGGGTAAGTGTCCACTATGTTCTGGATTTCTAGCAGAAGTTCGTTGGACGTGAGAGTTTTACGAAGCTCTCGTACAGCTGCCGATGAATCAGTGTAAATTGTACACTGTGGTGAAGCGTGTTTTTTTTCTTCATTTTTTTCTTAGACAGCTACAGAGCTACTTAGACAGTACACTGTGGTGAAGCTTGGTTTTTATTTTTTTTTTCTTAGACGGCTACACGCATGGTTGATTATCAACCATGCGTGTAGCCGAGCATTCTGCACTGCAAGGAGTTCTGCCTGCGTTTACGGCCACTTCTCCGTTGTTATGTAAGTGCAGGTCACTGGATCGGGAGCCACAGTCGGGCAAAGTATATGAAGTAAGGTATCTGAAGCACTGGCGTCAACAAACATCAGCCTAGAGGAAGGGCTAGCAATGTCCATAGAAGGCGGAATCGGAGCACCAACTGTTCGGGGATGAATACGGGCCACAGGCCGTGATCCGTTAATTGGTGGAACTTCCATGGGGGACGTATATTGGTGTTTGATAGTGGTGGGGCTGGTGAACTGGTCATGTACGCTGCAAGAGCGGCGGAATCTGGGTCAAGGGCTTGTTTTCGGAGGCGGGCTTGTCGACGCTGATACACTAGCTCATCAAACGTGTTGAGCTGTGCTTCCTATTGGAGAATAGGGACGGGGGTGAGGGATGAAAGACCAGTTATAGCTCGCATAGCCGAATTGTTTATAGATTCGAGTAGTGCCCAGTCTGACTTTGTAAGAAACTGTAATTGCGCTTGATAAACTATTCGAGGCTGAATAATGGCTCGAACAAGCATGCGGGCCATCTTGGCGGCCGCTCCGCCGGCTTTTTCAGACATGCAACGGAACAAATGCAGCGATTGTGAAGCTTGATGCTTTGTAGAGCGAATCCAAGGTTTTGCAGAACCGGTGGCCGTAATAGCCAAGCCCAACACCCGTAGGGTAGATGCTGTTGGTATAGGCGTGCCTTGAACTGAAAGACGGATAGGGGAGTTTGCCAAGTGCCGACGGCCCCATGCATTGGCCACGGTGAGAATTACTGTTTTTAGGAGAGAGCGTGAGGCCAAGATACCTGCACCAAGAATTTGTTTAATATTGAGCTTGTTGCAGGCGGACACTTTGGACGTGAAGGTCCTGGTGAACTACCGTGATGTCGTCTGCATAGATGATACTATAGATGTGTGGAACATGCACCAAGTCGCCAGGCATAAGGTATCATGGCCATGTTAAAAAGCAAGGGGGCCAGGACAGATCCCTGAGGCACACCACGGTGGGGCTGGAAGGAACCTATGGGAAATCTGTTAAGACGGATGGAGAAGGTGCGGTTCCGTAGGTAGGAGGAAATGAAATCACATAGGCGGGATGGCAGGTGAAGGAGATGAAGCACCGCAATGATGGCGGCGTGGCCAAGGTGATCGTACGCTTTGTGAACGTCCATGCCCAGCACAGAGCGAACACGGTGGGATCGGCCGCCAATAAGGATCATCTCGGAGAGGTGGCCCAGACCATCCTCGGCACCAAGGTGGGGACGAAATCCAATTTGGCATGGGTGGTATAGATGGTCCTCGTCGAGCCACCACTGAAGGCGTGTGGCAATAATCTGTTCCAACAGCTTCCAAATGGTCACCGTGAGTGCTATTGGTCGGAGGTTGCAGATATGTGTACTCGGTTTACCGGGTTTCGGGATAGTGATAACATCCGCCTGAAGCCAGGCCTGGGGGATCGTGCACGTGAGCCAAACCCGGTTGTACGCCTCTAAGAGTCCCTCCAGAGAAGAATCGTCGAGGTTCTTGAAAGATTCAAATGTTACTCGGTCAGGGCCGGGAGCTTTGCCGAGTGCAGCCGTGTCAATGGCCGCGGTTAGTTACGCAATTGTAAATGGTGAGAGTATACCCTCGGTTGCTGCTTCCGATGGCGGCGTACCAGCACCGGGCGGAAGAGTGAACGGAGGGGACATGATGGCTGGGTCCAAGTCAAAAGCGGGCTATAAAGTATGAGCCAGCGTATCTGCAAATTGCAACGATGTCTGGTTGGACGTGAGGAACGCTGAAGCAGCAGGATCTGGGGATCGTGGTGATCACTCCAAAGAATGAAAAATGCGCCATATGTAGCGTAGTCCAGACTGAGGCCCTAACGAAGCGCACATGTCAAGCCAGCGCTGGCGGGACAGCCGGTGTTAATGGCGACGAGCCGCGGCTGTGAGCTGTTTGAGGCGGATTTGGCAAGTCGAAGAGTTGGGATTGCGACAAGCAAACACTTCTGCCTGGCGGCGCTGCACCCACAGATGAAGGAGGTGCAAATCAGGGTTAGGGCGGCTCTCGTCAACCCACTTTACAGTTGTAGAATCCTCAAGAGCCATTTGTATGAATGAATAAGGGTCCTCTTTGAATGCTGATATCTGCCTAATCGACTTCCGATACTCGTCCCACTTGATAATATGGCATTTACGACGTAGCCGACGAGAGGGCGAAGATGAAAGATCGAGGTAAATGGGATGATGGTCGCTACCCTAGCAGTCTTGCTTCCGCCACCAAGTAACGGCTGATGGACCAAGCCACCAAGCTAGGTCTGCGGAACGTGGAGGCATACGAGTAGACGTGGAGCGGCGAGTTCACTGGGTCGTGTCATTAAGTAGAGTGAAGCGAGCTTGCTCCATGATCTTGAGGAGATCTGAACCTCGCGCACTCCCCATGTCATAGCTCCAGGATGGGTGCGGAGCATTAAAGTCACCGGCGATGAGGATGGGACAACCGGGATGTTGTGCTCGTATATGCGAAATCCACTCAAACTGAACACGTGGAGCATGACCACTGCGAGGACACACATAGCAGGATACGAGGATCACTGCACAGTGACTTAGCTGAACTTTCACCGCAACAGCTTCTTGCCACGGGGAGCACCAGCTTTGAAGTTCAATGGCTTGCTGGGGAAGGCGCGTGAGGACATATACCACCGCTTTACCCCGTGGCGTTGGTGGGTCGTTACGGTGGCCAATGATTGTTGGAGACGCATAGCCGGTAAAAAAGGGGATACGGGGTAGGCCATTCGCTTCCTGTAGCAGTAGCGCCCATGCACGAAGTGAGCCTAGGTGAAGGCGTTCCTTAAGTTCACCAACTTTTTGGGGCAAGCCCCGACAGTTCCATTGTAGTATAGTGTCCTTGCGTGTAGTTGCAGGGTCGGCACGTGCATAATTTAACGGAGGCATGCTGCAATAGTCGTGGTTAATACGTGTAGCTGCTGCACCACGTAGTTAAGAATGGAGCGAGCGTCGGATGCTGACGAGATCGAGGCTGCTGCTGGTAGTAATGCCGGAGGAGGTGGAGGCAAGGGAGAAGTTGACAGAGAAGATATAGCTTCACATGAGCTCTCTTTTGCAGCAGCATGCTTTAAGCGTCACTGTGCCAGCAACTGGGCACGACGAGCGGTCAAATTTGCAAGCTGCGTTTGTAATGCCTGGAGGCGAAGATCTACCTTTTCTAAGGCAGGGGAATTCTGGTCGGCCTCTTCAAGACGGGATCGCTGACGAGGTCGACGCAGTCACACCACCTGGCTGTATGAAACCGAATTCATAGGTGGTGTGTCAGAGACCGGTTTTGGTAGGTGATCTGCAATATCGTTGTCGTCGTTGGAAGCTAGGAGTTCGGACCGGTTTGAAAGCGGGAGCCGTTGATCAACCTTGGACGTCTGGGAGCTCTTCACACGCGTACGTAGCTTGGCGTTAAGCTTCGTCGGGCGCTACCTGTCCGTGATGTCGTGATCATCAGACTTGCACAGCCCGCAACGAAATTTAGGGGCATTTTCAATTTCAGCAGCCGCGTTCGGAGTCACCGAGGTTTGAGCAGGCGGTGGATTTGGGCAAGAGGTGCGCATGTGATCCTGTTGCAGCATTGGTAACAAAATACTGGCCTCGTCTTGTAAGTCCGGGTGCGAAGGATGCATCTATTGTATATGAAGCGCACATATTAACCCTAGGGGGACAAACGTTGGCGCGAATTTAAACTGAACGTGCTTTAGGGAAAGAAAATGTCGTTTCATGAGCCTCAATTGTGGTGCAGCGAACTGCTGAAAACAGTTTTGCGCGCAATGTGCGCTCGCATCACCGAAGAGCCCTGTTGTTTGAGTAATGAAACCACGTAGCGGCTTTCAAAGGACCTATTTGTTTCCAGAACCACCGGTTATCGCTACAGTGCGCGGGTCCTTTTGACCTCCCCCGGTGAAAATTCGGGCGACGTAATGTTCCCGCTCTTCGAAGCATTATAAGACTTCCTCGCGGTCTTCAGTGGTGACGATGGGCGCAAGCTCTAAGGCAAGCTACGACCGCTTGCCCCGCTCCCTTTTGTAAATCGAGGAATATAACCTGGGCTTGGGCTACATAAATAACAGTCTCACGCAATTTGTCATTGATGTTTCATGTTCATTACGGTCGAGACGCAGAACGAACATTTGTAAATTTATGCATGTCTGTCACATATACATGCGTCGGCTCACGTATGAAACTTACCTACATCGTACTTCGGCTCACGTACGAAAGCATTTGAAAAAAATTGGCAGCGTGCTGCTGCTTTCGTTGCAAATGTTGTCAAAAGGCGATAGTCCTTGTAGGCATTTGTCAAGGAAATGCCCCTTTTAAATGCAGAGCATTTGTATAACTCACGATGTCACCCGTGCGTCGGCGTCCGCAGCAGCCAGCCTCCCCCTACACTATAAAAAGAAATAACAGTTACAGGCGCCTGGTTTCGATCCCACGACCCTGCGGGCGGAACGCAAGGTACCTGGTGGTCTACCCACTGCGATACAAAGCCGACTTTTTTTTAACAATAACTTTATTTACTCATAAATATACACGTCATGCCGAGTGTTACACATGGTTCAGGAGCAGCTCTGACAGTGGATGTGTCGGTTACATGTTTGGGTGGTAAGATGACAACGAACGTGAAACCAGGAGAAGAAAAATTCCCCCGCACCTCCCCGAAGGGAACCTTGCAGAAATGCGAATGCATTGGGTGCACCGATGAGTGTGTTGCGAGTAATGGCGTAATTAATGACAAGAGTGTGAACGTAATCATTTATTCATCAGCACCTGTTTGTGTTATCGTTGTACCTGACGGCCACAATCACTGCCTTGTGATCGCTAAAGTGCACGGTCAAAGGGTCTTTGAGAAGCATACGCGCGTCACAGTTTCGCGTAAAGACCAGATCAATGCAACTCCCGTGAATGGTAGTGGGGCACGTGTCGAAGCCGGCAGAGAGACAATGCATAGAGTGCCTGGTCTGCATGTACTCGACCAGCCACTCGCCACTCTTCTTGCGCACGTCAACGTTGAAGTCGCCAACCAAGACTATGGGGTCAGAGGGTTTGGAGCGCACGCGCACACTTTCCATAGCCGCGTCCAGAAATGCATTCGCATTTACGACGACGACGACGATGAAGGCAGAACTACGAGGCGCGAGCGCACGTGCGACGACGATGACGACGGCGAAAGAAATGCATTCGCATTTACGACGACGACGACGACGAAGGCAGAACTACGAGGCGCGAGCGCACGTGCGCGCGCTCACGTGCGCTCGCGCTGGAGGAATGCAGGCGCACGCCGGCCAACGGAGCAAGACAACCCCGGCTAATAAATGCATTCGCATTTAAAAAAAAAAACGGGCAAAGAGACACGAAACAAAAATAGAAGGACAATGAGAACAGCAACACAGGCTCTACAAAAACAAAGGCTGAAGGAATTGTGTGCGTCCTATTGGCTGGCGCTATCTCTCCTGTTTCTCAAAGGAGGACTTGGTCGACGTAGATACGCTGGCCCGTTAAAAGCTCCAGCCCCCCCCCTCCCCCCCTTCCTTTTTTTTTGTGAATGGCTTAGGCGTTTCCCTGCCTGCGCCTTTCCTCATTTGTTTTGTAGCGCTTCAGCGCATGGCTGCCTCGGGCGAGCTTTTTCACAGTTCCAGGTCGCAGTCAGATGTGCCCAAGGCGCTAACCGTCCATTGGACCTCCCGCAGAAAGTGTCGCCATGCGGGTTGTGGGTGGAGGACAAAGCCGACACAGAATGAAAGGCTACGAACGCGCCTTATATCCTTGACTCATTCAAACTACGTCAAGAAGCTGCTGATACAACGCATTCACTACCTGTGAGCGGAACGCGAGGTACATGGTGCTCTTCCCACTGCGCCACAAAACCGACACAGAATCGAAGGCTACGAACGCGCCTTACATCCTTGACTCATTCAAACTACGTCGTCAGCGGCGGGCTAGCGGCGTGATAGCTGCGTGGTGTACACGTGATAGCACCAACCCCCCAAACACTAAACGTTAACGCAATACACCCACCCCCTACGCGACGCATTTACTCGAGTCCCCCTCGCGGGGAGATGGGACTATTTTTTTTTCTTTCGCGCTCACCTCTCATGATGTTCCTGTTCCGTCGCGCTCATCCCAAGGTAAACGAATAAAGGTTTGCTCAAGGCGATTTGAATCTACCGCGTTCAACTGCTACAGGCCGGGTTCCTCGATGCCAGTGCTGCAGTGCGGCGGAGACAGGCGTGAATCGAGGCGGCCGACTTCAAGGTTTATAGAACGGCGTTGCCGTGCTCCATAGAGTTTCTCACTAGACTCTATGCCGTGCTCCACGTGCATTCCAAGCAGAACGCGGAACCTGGCTAGTGGAACCTTTCGTTGCTGTTGCCACGTGATTTCGCATATGCCGCCAGGAGGTGGCGCGGGCAACAGCAGGCGGTGGTTTTCTGCAGTAGATGTAGAATGTCATTCGCTATCGAAAAACCATGCATCCATGAATTTTTAATAAAGGAACACTTAAATATCCCTTGTGTATTAGTTTTCGGTCTTATATTTCCGTAATGCCTTGCTCATGTTCAACGAAGTTGACAACTATAAACATATAAACCGGGCTTAGACGCTCACATTTGGCTGTGAGTATATAAGGCTATTGCGCAGTATACATTTTACTTTGGCCGGGTGGCTGAATCGAGTCACAGACGGACAGACAGACGGACAGACAGACATAGAGGCAGACCAAAATTTCTGGGTTTAAGTAGCCCAAGAAAGACTATCGTCTTTAAAAAAAATTACACCATCTTCCCTTAGTGGAACCCTGAGTAGTATGCGAAGGAGTCATGGGATCGACTAAAGTTCCCATTAGTTTTCAGCTCGTCGTTTCCGTTGACGTTCAGCTTCGCGTGCCTTCATTGTATCAGTAGCTTCTTGACGTAGTTTGAATGAGTGAAGGACATCAGGCGCGTTCGTAGCGCATGCTCCCGTCTCGGTTTGTAGCGCAGTGGGAAGAGCGCCACGTACCTCCCGTTGCGGCCAGAGAGTCGTGGGATCGAAACCGGGCGCCGCCTATTTCTTTTTATAGTGGACTGCGCTGACGTCAGCCCCATAGAGTTTCTTACAGTATACACTAGACAGGAATCTGGCGCTAGCGTCTATGCGGCTCACATCAAGGTCGTCTGTGTCGTCATGGACCGCCATTATACATCGCGCTCGCCTTAGTTTCATCATTGGCTTGGATTGAAACGTTGTAGTGACCGAAAATTTAAACAAAGTGCCAGAAAAGCGCCGAGAATAGTGTGCAATTATGTAAGTGGAAAATAAAAACAGGTGCGATCACGCATTGCCTGCTGTTTCACTGAACACAGCTACTAGAGAAACGGAAGGATTTCGGCTTCCCTGTAGCTCCTAAACGTGTTAATGCATAGCGAACAAAGCAAATCCCAAAAACCGCTTAAAGGAGCCATGAAGAGAAAACAAAAGTTTGGTTCATTCAAAAGATTGTCTCGTTAGAATCATACTGACACCACTTTTAACGTAAACTTCGCTCAAATAAGCTACATAATTAGGAAAAACGGGAATGGTCATGCGACCCACCAGCTCATTTCCCGCAACAGAACCTGTGATGTCACATGGGCTAAGCTCTGCGATTGGCGGAGGCTGGCAGAAGCAGACGCAAATTAGGTAGAGCTTACAAACTAGACGAACGAGCGATTTGCGCTTAAATTTAGGGCACATTCTTTACAAAGCAATAAGAATGATGGGACAAACAGTGGAAGTTACGAAAGCACATGTAAACATAGAAGTACTGATGCGTTCTGCTGTTCGTACTGCGCACAGCATGCTTTGGTTTAGCTGCACAGCACTACGGGGCTTGGGGTTGTCGCAGACGACACTGGCCGATTGACGCAAGCAACGGTGTCTTACGTGACCCCATTTGTCGAGCGAGCACTGTTTCAGGGAACGAATATTTTCTCCCAGAACAAAAACAAGCCAGGTTTAAATGCGGGCAAAAACAAACCAAACGCTTGCCACGGTATGGTGGCGCCATCTAGGTTACGGAACGTAAAGAAACGCGGGAACAAACCAACACCGCTGTGCAGGGTGGAGACAACCTTTAAACGGTCCCGTGCCGCCGCAATTGGGCCAACGGGCTCAACGCGTTATTCTTTTCGTTTCCCACGAGACCTAGCAACGCGAAACAGACAATATGATTCAAACTTCTTCAGTAAACCGCGTTGCGGCGATAATTTTAGCGCGGTTTTGACACAATGACTTGCTTCGGCGGCGAGCGAGCAACCGAACATGGCGGCGCCAGCGTTACGTGTCTCTACCCTGTACGGCGGATGCGTGAATGAAGGTACTCTAGGCTGCAGAGCGGTCGGTTCCTGCGATGTCACTTGGGACCACGAAAACGCACGATTGAGCGGGAAAATCAAAATTTTAACCTAAATTGTTTAATTTCTCAGTGAATAAAGCACCGTTTGTATCCGGACAAGCGCTGGGGGCACTATAAAACACGAAATCTTTCGAATAAAACCAACTTGCATTTTCTCTTCATGGCTCCTTTAAGAATCCAATTGTCATGCCAAGCCCAAGTCAAAAAGGGGGTCTTCCCATGAACCCCCATGACGACATGGCTTACGGGGCGCAGTTTCCTCTCTAGTATACTTACTAAGAAACTCTATGGTCAGCCCAAACGCTGAGGGGGCTGAAGAGACGCGCATGCGCAGTAGAGTGCGGACCGCGGACGACAGGAGAGGGAGGGACACAGCCCGGAGCATGAGATGCTCCGCATCTAAAACTGCGCCCAGTTTTAACGCGTGCTGTTAAGAGCCCCGTGTCGCAGAAGAGCCGACATCGTCGGCGGCGTTGAAAATGAGGCAAAAATCGGCGTGAGCGAAACGTCCCGTAGCGCCACTTTGCGGCGGCCACTGAAACCCCCGCATTTTGAGCTGTTTCCCCAACAGATAGTGAGCGAGCAGGAGCGGAAAGTTCTCAGCACTTACGAGTGCCGCTAGGGGACACGATGACGCTAGCGCTAGGATGAAATGCGCCGTAGCGAACGATGAGTGATGCGAACGGGGCCCGATAACGCTATCGCGTACCACGCCTAAAGGGGAAGCTTAAACTTCCTGCAAATTTTGGGAGCAGTTTTTGGGCCATTTCACCGGGACTGCAGCATAGCGGTGCAACACTGCTTTTTTTTCTATTTCCTAGCACCGAACTCACGTTGCCGCCTTGAGATAACTCTGGGATTCGCTTAAGCCAAGCTCCGTGTTAGGGTGCGACGGCGTAGATACTAGTCATCAGTTAATACATTTCATAACGTCAGCTATCCCTGAGTTATTAGTTGTGGTCTTTTCACAAAAACCCGGCAGGGCCGTTGTTCGCGGCGTGAAACCTCGGCCAAAGTTGAGAGGAGGGCATTGGAGAGGAGGCTGGAGGGTGCAAGGGCCGGAGGAGGGGGATAGCGACTCAGGAGAGGGTAGGGGGTGGGAACCAAGAAAGGGGATTGGAGTGGGGGTGAATTTGATTTGTGTACAGAAATCTGTCATACAACCCCAATGATCACCCGCGATTCTTCTTGCCGCATGCACAAAGCAAAAATGTGGCAAGGGCTAGCAACAATGTTCTCCAGGTATACGACAACTCGAAGTTAACCTTTTTTTTTCGCTTCGCAGTGCCTTGTGCAGCGGCATCCCGTTGCAAAGGTCCAAGCCACCATCACCTGGTGGCTTCCATAAATACGGAATCCAACCCCCTCGGATACCTGCCATCGTAGCCGCCAGCTGAGACATTACGCCGGGACAACTCTGCATTAGCTGTAGCAGGCAGAAAGGGCAGTGTAGGCGTCTTCATCGGGCTGAGACCCTGACCTAATGAGTGAAGATGCACTCGCTTGATGAATGTGTCTCGGCTCATAATGATTGGGCGAACGGAAAACGGGTGGTTATGCAAGCGTGTCTTGCCTTATTTTGGTGTAGGTCTTGGTGGTATTTTGATCGCCCTGTCGATAAGCTGCTCAGCAGTTCCGTGAAATAAGCTTAGCTCCTACGCTAAGCTGCGTTTTGGCTAGTAAAGGCTGGGGGAGGAAGCAAACTGTAGGCACCTTGCCTGTTCGGTAGGGTCAGGTAGGGTTCGGTCACATGTTGCCTTTGGACATCGGGGCTGGAGAACGTATTCTATAGCGAAAACGGTACAAGCCCATATCCGAAGTAAACACCGTGGTATACTGTGCTCTGCACTGTAATTTTTTTGTAAACCAAAACAAGACGAAGAAAAAGATGCGTAGTACGCTCGCGCGCTCTAGAAAACGCTTAACAGCAAATTATCAATTTTGCTGCTCCAGCAAGGCGACTCACTGCGACAATGTTGCCGAAATTGTATTTAACTCTACAATCACCGAAGTTTCTGAGTGTTCCGGCGAAAACGCAGCGACATTGCATAGAGGCAGTTGCATTTTCAGGGGCTGCTTTTTGGTAGCCACGTAGGCCGAATCATCCTTGCGGTGTTGAAAGCTGGAAAAATGGGCTTATTTGGTATAGAAAACACCCACAGCCCTGCCCCGGGACTTTTTCAGTTTTAATTCCCACAGGGTAGAAGGTGTATGTAAATTATTGGCGAAAATTAAATTACTGCTGGCTACTTGCAATGTTTGTGTCTGGTGATGATGTTGCTTCAATCAAAACTAATGTTACCGAAGTTGCTTTCGTTCAAATCTGGCCACCGGTAAGAAATATTTCAATTGATTTACTGTACCAAAACATCACCAAAAGAAAGTGACAGGATTTTCAAGCTTCGCTCATTCGCTCAAACTATGGTGACTTTCACCCCTAAACGTCTCAACATCACGTAACTTTAAGGTTTCTTCTGATAAAAAATAAAGGGGGGAGGCAGGTTTTGTCGGGTGGAAGGAATGTCGCAACCTTACGTTTGACCATGCGTTTGGCCTGATTCACAGGCTTAGGGAGAATATTCTGTTCTCCTCCTGTAATGGACTATCACAGAACGGTAAAATTGTAAGTTAGGAATCCCTGCTCGTCATTGCAGGATTTAAGTGGAAGAATGCGTCACATAGTACGCACAAATGAACACAAATACTGCGTACAGAAAAATGGCTGGGGAGTCGACCTGACTTGGACATGTTCACTAATGAACCTTAGATCAACGCGCTCTTTTACTTTAACGACCGTCACACGGATTCTGCTAATACCGTGCCACTCGCCCGGCCCCCGTACGCCACCGGCAGGCTCGGTACAGTTCGCTTCGAAAAGCCACGAACGCGAAAAAGCCTAATGAGGTTTATACTCCCTGTCCGTTTTTTTTTTTTTTCTTTTTCCAGCTTTCAGTGAATCGAACCAGTCCCCTTGTTAGACAAAGTACGTGTCAGTCAACTTCGTAGAAACACAACTTCAGATAGAAAGTGAGTAAGTAATAAAACAGCAAAAGGAAAAGAAAAGAAATGAAAGACAGAAAGAAAGAAAGAAAGAAAGAAAGAAAGAAAGAAAGAAAGAAAGAAAGAAAGAAAGAAAGAAAGAAAGAAAGAAAGAAAGAAAGAAAGAAAGAAAGAAAGAAAGAACGAGAAAGATAGAGAGTAAGGGAGAAGGAAAAAGAAAAGATAGAAGGAAGGAACGAAAGCAAAAAAGATCCACATACACGCTTCGCTACAAATTTCTACATTTTTGTATTTTTTTACTGTTTACAGCGATGGTCGTTCTCTTCACCGGACAACAAGGGAAATTTTTCGCAATATGCGGCACGTAATATTTTTGCCTTAAGAAGGGAAAACAGCGTGAGTTTCAGATCTTGACGCACGCTGAAGAACGAGAAGGAGTCAAACTGTAATCATTTATGCAGCGTGTGTCGTAAAAGGTTAGACGACCGGTAGACCAAACGACAACGACCGTAGCACAGACGGTTCGCCCATATACAAGGTGAGTCCGGGTAGACTAATTTAAAAATATAGGCCTTCGAAGGTAAAATTGTTTTTCTTGCGCGAAGTGGTCAGAGGTCCTGGCGGACACAATAAAACGAGTTACAATTGCTATTTAGGGCAACAATCACCTAGTTCTTGTTAAACTTTTTGATTATTGAATTATTGCAGTTAGGCGTGTGTAATGTGGAAATTGTAGAGGATCATCAGTCAACCCGATATCCAGCGTTAGATTTGCGAAAATGGGATTGCTCCTAGACCTATTGGCTGAGTACTTCAGCCCTCAGGACGCGCGCACCTGGAGCTCGGCGGCTGTAAAGCTACGCAAAGCCATGCCCACGTACCGACGTCACTCAGAGCCCGCCGCCCTAGTTTTCGTTCGAGGCAAGATAAAGCCACGGCCGGGCTAGAGCGGATGCGCTCGCCTGCTCAGCCCGGCCGTGTTAAATCGTGACGTGCGTGTGACGTGTGCGTCTCTGAGTGACGTGAACACGTGGGCATGGTTTTGTGGCCCTTTGCAGCTGCCGCTCTTTACATGCGCGCGTTCTGAGGACTGAAGTACTCAGCTTCTGCGGGCCATTACATTTTCGCAACTTTGATACCTTCAGAAAGCGCGACACTGAAAAAAGGCGACACGAACAAAGGGAACACAGTACGAGCGCTTAACTAAAGTTTAATCAGAAGAGAACAAGGCCAAATTCCCTCCCAGTCACCAGATCACGCATGCGTCTCCTACAATCGGATAGGAACAAACCAAAAACCATAAACAACAAAAAAACCCCACAAAAACAAACCCAAACACCTACATCATCAACTTCCACGGGGTCTACAACTCAATGGCTACCAAGATACGCAATCTCTTTCTCGTGTAAAGCAACAGACGCCTGACTGGCACAATCATCGCCTCTCTGGGTTATCTCGAAAGCCTCAGCTACTCCCCTCGTCAACTGCCGCACATGCTTGAACACAATCTTTGTGTCACAGAAAAGCGGTCTGCAACCACCACGGTGCCGGCGTTTGCTGCAATGTTCCGCAAGATGTGACGGTATAGCCCCTTTCAGGGACAGTTCATGCTCTCTGAGGCGCACGTTTACGTTTGCCAACTAGCCCAACTCGTTATCCTGCCGCAACATTTTCGCAAATCTAAAGCTGGATATCGGCTTGACTTGGTGATCCTCTACAATTTCCACATTACGATCCCACGCCTAACTGCAATAATCAAAAAGTTTATTGACAGGTATTAGTTAATTGCGACTCTAACTAGCAATTGGAACTCCTTTTATTGCGTCCGCCGAGGCCCCTGAGGCTCTGACCACTTCGTGCAAGAAAAATAATCAGAAAGCTTATTAAAAGGTATTAGGTAACTGTTATCCTAAATAGCTATTGGAACTCGTTTTATTGCGTCTTCGGCGGCCTCTGACCACCTCGTGCAAGAAAAACAGATTTACCTCCGAAAGCCTATTTTTTTAAATTACTTAAAGTCTTCCCTGAAACACACTGTATTGTTCCCATACTTTGCTGCTTACAAGCATATTGCACGAATCTCACGCTGCGATTGACTATAACGCAGTAAAAAGCTACAAGTAAATACATAACATTGAACTAAAAAGGGGCCAACAAAAACTGATTTATATTGTAGGGCAGGAAACATACAATGACGAATAGCAATAAACACGCGGGAAGAGCGCTAATAAGTAAATAAGTAGCAGCCAGATCAGGGCCGTCCTATTCACTAGGGATCGGTAAATTAAAGACAAGAAATTATTCTTTCTGAGTCCTACATGCACACAGAATACTACCTAAATGCAGATTACGGTACACCTCTCTACAGAGTGCAGATTAATAGAGTACATCTTCTAACGCCTCGAAGCCGGGAATGAATTACTGACAGTGCCTAAAACAATTAATGACACCTCTTTTTTTTGCCACCTGACCAAGTCGTAGAAAAACTTATGCGCGATTCTCTACACGCCGGAACGCCTACAGACGTATAGAGAACAAATGCGACGCCAGTTTTGCGTTTCTATTAAGATAGGAGTCTGCTCTTCACGTCATTTCGCCAACGACTGTAGACTCGTCCGTGGCGGTGATGCTGTTCTCAGTGGTCTCTTGCTCCGAGACGGAGGACGCGTTGGCCTCGCTGGTGACCCTGTCATATTTGCCCCCTCGGGGACCGGGGACAATTTGGGATGTGCTCGAGGCTTTTTCTGGGGTGCTCGGCTCAGTTTTCGGCTTTTCCATGATGGCCTTCGCTCCAAAGAAGAGCAAGACCACACCCACAGCGACGAGAGCCACCGCCAAGGCGAGGTAGACCAGTGTACTGCCATGTTGCTCCTGGAATAATTTTTTTACAGAAGGGGGTTAACTCTGAGGTGCAACACATTATTTTGTATAACATATCGAAAATAGACAATTGGGGAACAATCCGATGAAAACAGATTGACGTAGGGCCAAATATAGAAAAGCTGGCCTGACCACTGAGGTGGCCTCGGCTTTCCGAAATTTCCCGATCGCTGACTCAATGCCAAGAAATCTCGGTTCCTCTGCTTGGAAACGGTATTCTTTTCAAGTGCCCACTGTGCGGGTAGTGCCAAGGATGACAACGGATCTCATCAGTGTCATCAACCAATAATAGGAAAATTCGCAGAGCATAATAAACACATGTACATGAAATTTATAGACTAAGTAAAAGCGTTTGATTCTGTTAACACTGCCGTGGTACTGGAATCACTGGAAGATGAAGACAGGGGTATATACATGGGGGGGGGGAGAGAGGGGAGGTTCTGTGTTAAAGCATCTCCCGAAATTTTCCCAAATTTTGAGTAAGCTAAAACACCAATTCATCGGTTTTATTAAAGAAGAAAAATGACGACGATATTGTTTGGGCGAGGGTGCTGTTCTTATTATTTTCCGCTGGCGTAAGCACCCTCCGAGAAATATTTCCGGCTACACCACTGGACCAAGAAATTGGGAAAACTTGCGTGATACTGTTCAGAGACATATACAAGGGGCCTGCGGACGGGATAAAGCTCCACAAGAGCGAAATTTTCCCCATCAGGAAAAGAGTAAGACAAAGAGACACTATCTAGCTAAAAAATGTTCGCAGCGTATCTGTAACGGGTATTCAGGAAGCTTGACTCGAGGAAAACAGGACTGCGAATAAATGGAGAATATTTGAGCCACATAAGATTAGCAGAGGGTTAGTCCTGTTCAGTGAATACTGATAATATCTGCAAAATTGCTTCGACAACTGCAATGAGAAAGCTTGCGTTGTAGGGTTAAAGATGAACATGAAGAAATCGAATGCTAAATATGCATGCAGGAAGTACCCTCTTCAGCCTAGATAGCCAAATGAAGTGGACGAATATGAGTGCTGATCGCACACACAAGAGGATAATTCGGCGCCGGATAGGTCTGAGCTGGAGTGCACACTGCAAGCACTTTCAAATATCGAATGGTAGGCTATTTCTATCTCTAAAAAGAATGGGGTATGCGTATTGTCTGTGACGATATGTGGAGCCAGAAACTTAGCGCCTCACTAACCACTTGGAAAGAAACTTTATATAGCCCAACGAGCCGTGGAACGAATGTTGACGCGTGCAATGATCAGCGACAACAAACGAGCGCCTTCGATTAGGGAGAGAATTCGGGTTGAAGATGCAGTACAAATTAGGAAAAGGAAACTGCCTTGGTCTCGGCATGCAGCGCGACAGAACGACAACCGGTGGACCGCCAAGATAACACAAAGTCATTACCGAGAGACGGGGCCAGAAGCAGGGTAAGGCAATTAATCGATGAAGGCACGAATTGCGTGGTTTCGCAAGAAGTTCCACCTGGCGAGAAACACGGCTGCAGGCAGCGCCATGTTGCCGGTGGCCGCACCAGTCGCTGTGCGGGACTGACGTCATACGCCTCGGGGGGGGGGGGGGGGGGGGGGGGGGGGGGCCTCTGAACAAAACGTCACACTCTGACGTCCCACCCGTGTGACGTCAGAGTGTGCGCGGCAGCCCGAGTGCCGGTTTTGTTGAAACCGAAAGTTACTGGAATGAAAGTAGCTGTAGATAGTTATTTGCACCACGATCAGTCATCTCTCGCGCTATTCCATGACTATTGCGAGGAGAAGCACCGATGGCAAATGAAAAAAAAACTAAACACAAATTTCCTATCAGTGTTCCTTAAACAATGTCGCCTTTAACGTTTTTGCCTTAATGTGCACGTCAGCGGCGAGAGGTAACTTCCGCGAAGGCGAATCGGGAGACGTACGTGGAGGCCCTTGTGTAAACGTTGCCTTCCGCTTGCCTACGATACTTGTAATAAAAATATACACACCGCCACAACTCATGTGCGGCCTGCCGAGCTTTGTTTTGTGCTGCAATAAGCCACAGTAAACTGCATTTTCCTATTCCTTTGTTTTCTGAGCTCTAAAAGTGAAGCTTTGCAGTTTAACAAAAGCAATCACACCAAGCCACCGGTCAACCTGCAAGAGGCCTAATCGCAGTAAGGTCAATACATCAATGAACAAGGTGCGGTGAAAGAGCTCTGAGAGAAGCAGTTATGGTGACGCAAATCCAAATGGTGAGTTCAGTTGTAACTTGTTAGGAGGAATAGCGGGTATACCCAACGGTACAGAGAGCCTCACGTTCTTACTAAGGTTTTTTTACACATCTGGGCTACCACCGAGATTTGACCTGAAGTATCTATAAATAAATAAAAAAATAAGTAAATTTACCGCTACCATGGGTGGCTCGCTCAGCGAGCCCGTGCCCTCCTACTCAAATGCCAAAAATACAGGAATGTCGCCATTAAAAACCAATGAGCCAGAATCAAACCACCGTTCGAAACTTCAGTCAATATACGGCAGCCCGTTCGGTGACCCCAGTTCAGAGGCAGCAATACCAGTCACACATTCAAGCAAGTTCAGTCAGCCAAGCAAATCAGAAGGCAGTGCCGGCAAAATAACCCGATCCCGGGCGCCCGCAATAACACCACTAAAGTGCATACGACTCGTTAGTTCGTATTCACTTCGTCGGCTGTAAGCTTCTATGGTGAGCACTATCGCCACCGTGGCCGCAGCCCAACTTTTAACACGAAAGGGTTTCATTCCTGGATACACCAACATCTCACTGACGTCTGTGGGCATGTCCTATCCTTAATCTTTGCCATTAAGGAATAGAATAAAATAACGCGCCGTAGTTATTCTCACTGCTCTCGCGCAGCTCCGAACTGCCCTGCCGAGAGACTCTGCCCACAACGGGTTCGAGAGTGAGCCACGACTCTCGCCGCGAGTGTACGTCGTCAATCACTTCGCAGGGAAGTGATACCTTTCATAATACAGGGGTTTATTACGCGGACAACCACGATACAAACACTACACTGCACTACGCACCTAGCCCCTGGGGCATACACCCATCAGCATGTGCCCCGCCCGTAGTCGGGCAGCAGTTAGCGTCCGCCGGCGTTGGCCGGCCGCAATGCTCGCTGACATAGGGGAAAAGGGCTCTCTGTGGCCGCTACAATTTCAAGCCACTGGACTCGACCGGGCGGCATCGGCGCTCGTCCGCTGACCTTAGACGCCGCAAGCCATCACAGCGCGGACGCGGGGGCAACCCACCAAGGAGTGGAATATGCCCGCGAGACTCGCCGGACATCCTAGATAAACGCACTGACCCAAATCAAGGCATGAGCAAAGCGACAAGGTGGGTGCCGTGACTCACGGAAGTGGGAAACAAAGGCCAATGCAAGAAACGGCCAAAAACGGCCGAAAGGCATTTACGTACCGTGCGATCGCTGCGCGTTACAAGGACGGTCTCTCAGGGAGTCTCCTCCACGCATCCCCCGTCACCTCGTAGGGAAAGGAGGGAGGCGCGCAAGGATCGTCCTCGCCCCACCCAGGAGGAGGACATCGCTAGCGCCTCCCCGCCCCGATTGGGGCTTGGCCCCCACACGTCATATCCGTCACGGAAATGACGCCAGTACAACTGAGAAAGCGGCCTGTAAAGGGTGCACCCTGCACACGGGGTCTTCTTGCTGGGAAGCAACCTTTAGTACTAAAGAGTACGTTATACTTAGGGTTGTTCGTTTTCGGGTTTTATATTTTAAAGCAAAAGTGTTTTTTGCCGGAATACAAAAAGATTTCACTGACGTCATATCCGTCACGGAAATGACGCCAGTACATATTTGCCGAGGCGATCCGCCAGCGGGACGTCGCTCGCCAAGCACACCTACAAGGCAGCCGCCGGCCCGCAAGTCATGCTCAGCTGCAGATTTCGCTGCACATTTCACTGTCGTGTTCTGCCGATTCCTATGACAGAGGAATCAACCACAGTATTTTTTTTTTTTCAGCTGGCCAACTAACCTGTGGAGGAGCGTCCCTGAGAAGACCCGAATGGTCCTCTTCCTTAATAAGACGCCTCGGGTGGATATCATCCGGATACTCCTTGACAGGTTGCACCTCCGCCGGCGGAACCACGGGCGATCCAGGGGGAAGCAGTGCGTCATTTGGGCCCCAACGCCCGCGGTGGTCCTCGGCCGCTGTCGCCGCCCGTGGCACTACTGGTTTCGGCGCCTCTGGCCCTTCGGGTGCTGGTCCGCTGGCAGCCATGATCGCTTACATCGAACAAAAGAACCCCGAAGCGCGCTTCACCATAGCTTCACCCAAGCATTTGCGGTCGCACGTGCGACGCGTGCAGGTTATGATGGTGGTGGTGATGATAATGATAGTTATGACGATTGCAATCATCAGCTTGTGGTATTGAGGGAAGAGATTTCCTGCTTTTTTTGGCACGTATTCATACTTGTTTATGAAACAGCAGAACTCCTTATTATGGTGATGACTCCAAGGGGTTTCGGTGCTTGGCGGGGACTTTTGTCAACCCCTTTTTTATTAACCGATCGTTCCCGAATCCCCGTCGATTCACCGGAGACACACGAGATGAGGTACGTATGTCCGGCGCCTTCGGTGCGATGAAGAACGTTCATTAAGTGTGGTTATAGGCTGCGCCACGCACCTAAATCGGCTTCGAAGATGTTAAACTACCCATATTTACGAAACCAATGCGAAGAATTGATCCAAGGCAGGGGTAGTCAACCTTTTGAGGCGGAAGGCCGAGTTGCATGGAGCGGACACGGCGGAGGCCGGACGGCAAATCTAGGGGGGTTTGGGTGAACAATTAATGGGTTCGGGTGAACCGCTCAGACACATTTGTTCTCGCTACCGCCGGGCCTGGTCAACCGAGGGAAAGTCGTTGGCTAAGCAGTTGGACACACGTTGACTGCGACCAGCAAGCGTAACAATAAAATGTAATCAAATGCAACCCGCCGCGGTGGCTCAGTGGCCAAGGCGTTGTGCTCCTGAGCACGAGGACGCGGGTTCGATTCCCTGCCGCGGCGGTCGCTTTCCTGGTGGAGGCGAAAAGCAAAAACGCCCATGTGTGCGGGATTTCGGGGCACGTTAAGGATCCCCAGGTGGTCAAAATTAATCCGGAGCCCTCCACTGCGGCGCGCCTCATCGCCTGCGTTGCGTCGGCGCGTTAAACCCTACAATCGATCAATCAATCAATCAATCAATCAATCAATCAATCAATCAATCAATCAATCAATCAATCAATCAATCAATCAATCAATCAATCAATCAATCAATCAATCAATCAATCCTTGGACTCGTGGAAAAGCACTACTTTTTGGCACAAGCATTCTTGCCCTTTCACAAGGGAACTGTGTGCCGCGCGTTGTCGGGCGATTACAGTGCAGCTCACCCATCGAATCGAAGGAGGATGATGATGATGATGTTGTTGTTGTTGTTGTTGTTTCTCAGTGAATGGCCAATACCCAAACAGGGGATCGGCCAAACATCAGGGCTATGAAAAAAGATGTTATTTATTTACAGGCTTCGTAAATAGTAAATTTGAGCGGTTGGCAATACTTTTTGCAAGTAAGAACCACGATTAAAAAAGAAAATAAGAAAAAGCATTGGGAAGGCCTCAAAACAATCACATAAGTTTCGGCGTAAAAGAATCCAATCAGAGAGGGAATGGGTTTGAGTTTTTTATGAAGCTCAGAAGGGCTGAGCACAGATCCCGGTGGCACAACCCCGTCTCAGACTCCCCAAGCGAAAGGAGACTCGGCACAGATAATTTAATCCCCAGGCTGCAGAGCGGCCTTTCAAAAAGCGGAAATCTGACTGTAGCAAAACGTCGACAGGCCATCAGATAATGGTCGACGGACTCGTCTTCATTACAGTAGCTACAAAGAGGTAATCATTACCGCTATCGTCTTCGTCGACGCGGAGATTGACCAAGAACTGATTTCTGGCGTCGTCCTCATCGGTAAGTGGACATCTAGTAGTCAAAACAAACAATTATTGCAGCCAACATCTTTATCGCTGCAGGAGTTTGGCAAGAAAGGTACGCGCAAATAATAATAAATGTCGCCAACGAAATTTGTCGTCAGGCTTCCGCAGACGCGTGAAAAGGCAGCAACGAACACAATCATTGTAATTATTGCAGTCGTCTCGTCGACACTCAAGATTGTCCAAGAAGCTAAACGTGTGCAATTATAACTGTAAACGTTGATAACGTGTGAGGATCGGGCGCGGCGTCGCGGCACAGAACGTTGAGGCAATATGTAAGGTGGTCATCGTGTTTGCGGTTACGCAGTGGAGAAAACATGGCGCACTTGCGCATGCTCCTTTAGCGAACAAACGAAAAGGGGCCACTAAAATATTGGCAGTAACTTGTTGCAAGTGCCGGCGCTACCTGTAAAGCACTACTTTTTTCGGTAATTTATCAACGTACTCGCTACCGCTTCAATACCATAAACGGTAGCCTACTTACGTTAATGCTCCCTGAGTAACGCGCAGGGTCACATTGCTCGTTACTCGCCTTTGGTCTCAATAACCCCCCTCCCCCTACTCCACCCCTCAAAAAGGAACACGAGGCGGTATCGGTAACGCAAAGACTATTTTAACATCAGTGAATCCCTCCCACCGCTCCTCAGCAACACCCCCCGAACCCACCGATCTTTGTTGGGTAAATCACGGTTCGAAAAAAAAAAATGCGCAGCCTAACTGTCCTCCTAAATGTCTTCCACACTTCGCACGCGTAACAAAAACCCGGGGATGTAACTTGATTTACAACGAATGAAAAGACACGGCTAACAAATTACAATAAAAATTACAGCGCGACTTAGACAACGACACACCTAAGAAGGATGGGACAAGCGCGGATTTTGATCATCATGCACCAACATTCCCAACAGCTTGTTTTAACAAATTACAAAGGGCACATTCAGGTAAACGCGTACGAACAAAATAAACAATAAGAAATATATATTTGTACATAAACATTGTTTTATTTCACCTGCGACTTCAAGATTATGTTTCTGTTGATGTTTTAGTAACATAAGCATTTTCACCGTATTCACATTTGCGTTTTGGTGATAACTATCCAGATTAAAAATTTCGTTTGTTGCAAGCCGGCATTATTTTATTTTTAACAATGTAGTTCATGCAAGTAAGTATTCATTACTGTTCTGGCGCCTCTTATTCCGCGAAAGAAAGGTTAGAACGAAGTTAAGTACGTTGCTCTTTTTTTTTTGTAAGCGGTAATTGTAAGATTTCATTCGAAGGTAACCCACGGTTGTATACATGTAATACATTCCTTTTGAATTGTACGATACGAGTAACTTATTCACTAAACCTTTAGAGTTTCATTTTTCAGTAAAGTTTTTTGTTTATGCCATCTTGACACCGTACCAACTTGTCCAGCTAGCTACTCTTTAATTAATGTATTTAGATAACGTCTAGCACCCTGGCAAGGATACGCTCAAAGAAATGTTTCCAGGCGATAGGCTGCCGGTCGGATCCCGCGCTCTAATCAGCTCGAAGGAAAGGTTTCTTCTGTGTGTTTCTTTATCTCTCCATAACTCCATGAACAGCGAAAGACAGCTGCCTGGGGCTTTCTAACACACAAAAAAGGCAAACTAGTTTTCAAAAGTGCACGCTGGAAAATTGCTTTAGTTGGAGGCTGCACAAGACAAAACAGAAAAATAGTTCGCACCACCCCATGCAATGAAGTAGTGACGCTTTTTATTTGATTCTTTGTACTGAATAAGGTACTGAAAAACATATGCTCCTAGCCAAAAAAAAGCGCGTTTAAGGTTCTTCATTGTGATCCAAAAGATCAGGTTTAGTTTTCTGTGCCGGTATAACCTTAGCCCGTCTGAATCTTCCGATCAAAACGTCACGTCCAGCCGTAAGGTTTTACGCTTAAACGCATTTGGCAGAAAAATCAATGGCTTCTGCCATTCACTTTCCAATTTCACGGTGTCGTGAGCACAGGAGGCTGCATTAAATGCATGTGGGCTTTTTTTTTCATTCTAGAAACGAAACTCTCCCCGAATCTGCCTTAGCCCGTCTGGAATAGAAGTGTCATAAATGCTGATTTAGACTGAATGGCCTCGACAGGCTGAACATCAGCATTATTGGAATCCAAGAATACCATAGAACATGCCTTTAGCAGACGTTTCATTTACTGTTTAGGACAGTGGCTCGATCTCTACCGCAGCGCCCGTTTTGCGGATTGAGGCGAAAAACGAAAACGCCAATGTGTCAAGATTTGGGCGCGCGTTAAAAATCCCCAGGTGGTCTAAATCATATCGTAGCCCTCTATACGGAGCGTCTAATTGCCCAGGCTTAGGTTTAGTGTGGGCGCGGGAAAGAACAAAATTTGATTTTCGGTTGTTTACATTTTAGGCGCTTTTTTTTCCTTCGAAATGAACCAGATCCACCGAACACGAATTTTAGAAACAAGCGGAAGTTTGTTACCGGGCCTAAATGCAACGCCACCAAAGCTATTATATGATATATTTTACATGTCAGCTAGGGGAAGTTTATGGGCACAAGTAAATAAAAATTATGCCGTGAATATGAGCAATATTGATGTGATAAGTTTGAATTTGGCTCATATCGAAATGAAACACTCAAGTTGATGTGGCATTCTTATTAAAACTTTTAATTTAAATTTAAATTTAAATTGATAGAAAATTGACTAGAAAGCGTGGTGCGATTGAGATTTGGTGGAAAAGGCACTACAAATACGCAACCGGGCTTTAAAAACCCCAAAACTATACCAGGAGAGCAGGTGAGTCATCTTGGCACCATTAGCAGCTCTTTTGGAATCTTCCCCTAGGATAATTTTCTTGGGAACGCCTGAAGGCACTCATGAAGTCAGCAGGCTCTTTATTGCTTTGCCATGAATTTCCAAAACGCTTCACAAGAAGGCTGCTCATGTCCTTTTCTTCACCTTAATGAAGTGAATCGTACCCTCAGAGGGAGGGGAGAGGGAGAGATTTGGCAGTGCTTGTAAGTGGCGGCTATATAGTTAAGTACTAAAATGGTACAAACGAAAGTAAAAAATAAATATAACCAGAGTTATTTTGTAGGGACGGGTGAGACGAAATGAAACCATTCTTTGACATCTTCCAGTTTCATTTCGTTCACTTTATCTCCGGTTCTCTTCGTCATTAACATCTCGGGTCAGATATTTCGCCGATCTCCTAATTGCCGCCTGATTTAATAGTAAGCCAGCTCTGAAAAGCAGAAAAAAAAACTTCCGGAAACACCCACGAAGCAGTCTACACAGTCAAGCCAAAAGCAAACTCCCATTGGGCAAATGTATTTGGCTCATGTTGATTCGTGAAACCGCAGGATCTACCTCATTTTCGATACGAACTACGATCTGCGTACACGGTTTCAGGGTATTATCTCAACTATTTTCTTGCCACCCCTTTTTTAGGGGAATGTTGCCGAGTTTTTCTTGTCAGTGCAGTTTTATCCGACACAGTTTCAGTTCCTGGATCTGGTTCATTGCGAAAAAAAACGCCTCATTTGCTCTTTATGACGATTAGCGCTCTTAGCGAACTTCACCCACTTTGAGGGTATGTCAGCCAAGAAATTTACAGCCAAACATGAGATTACTGGGGCACTTTAACCTGGTCTACGTGCTACAAACACGAAGGCATGGCAACGGGAACCGGTGAATCGGCTGTAAGTACCTCTCTCGAACGGAAGCTACAACTTGGCGCGCGCCTCCAGACCAGGGGTGTCGGAACAGGGGGTGCAGGTTGAGCAAGGGCTCCCCCTAATGTACAAATGGGGAAGCATGGCTCCCCCAGTCGAAAGGCACCCGTAGACTTCCACTGACGCCAAGTCAAACGAGAGCTCGCTGACTGAAAGACCAATGATTCCGAAAATGGTGGCTTGCACAAATAGAATAATTCTGCGATTCAACCTGCCGTTTTGACAGTGTTGCGAACTCCGAGCGTGGGTGTCTGTCTCCTTCACTCGCTATTAATGCTTATGTTTCAGTTTGATGTAAACACGACTCATCATAATGTATGTTAACTGTTAGCACTGGGATATTCTGTAGATTTACAGAGGATATTCAATTTACTTTTGATGCTTTGGTTCTAACGAGGAGCGTCAATAGATTTTTTTTTCTGCTCTACAGCATATGTGATGTTGGTTAAAAATATTATTGTATTTGATTTGGTTTTGTGTCCTTGATTTGGCTTATTTATTTAGCCTGTTAACCTGCAATATTGCGCATGCATGAGTCCTCGAGGAAATGTTTTGGCTCCCCAGTCGAAAAATAGTTCCGACGCCTCTGCTCCATTTCCCCATTTTCCCCACCCTACACCATTCCTCTAGGCTCACTGTCTCCAGCCTGGCACCCTATACTGTACAGTAAGGGCGTGCCGACGCACTCCAGACTGTCCCCCACTTACCAACCACACCTTCGATCAGTGGAGGGCTTCATTTGCCAGCCAGACCCGGATACCCAGCTAAAACTGGTGACCCGGGCAAGGGCAGCCAGTCGAAATCAAGAAATCCCGGACTAGGGATGCCTTTTGCGGGGCGAGGCCCATACATCAGGGTCTGCTATACGAATAAAAAATATTTTCCTTCCCTATCTCTAACAGGAGCTGTCATCACCGCGGGTCAATTACCACGGATATTTGCATAGCAGGAGGGCGGGGAAAGGTGGGGGTATTTGACGTCGAAGCCAAATTTGAATACGTGAAACGGCAATGAGCTTCTTACGGATGCTGTCATCGTCATTGGCCTATCCTTTTTGATTGATTGATTGATTGATTGATTGATTGATTGATTGATTGATTGATTGATTGATTGATTGATTGATTGATTGATTGATTGATTGATTGATTGATTGATTGATTGATTGATTGATTGATTGATTGATTGATTGATTGATTCGTTCATCGCAGTGTCTAGAGTTACGTCCGACGTAACCAAAAATTGAAAACTAAGGTTACGTCCGACGGAACCCAGAATTGAAAGCTATAGTTACGACCGGCGGAACTTAAAGCCAGTGCTTTAGTTACGCCCGACTTAACCTGTAAATGATAGAAGTTACGTCCGACGTAAGTGAAAATTAAAGAAAGGTACGTCGGACGTTCGTCGACCTCGAAAATCTTACGGTATACACCAGAATAAAGTCCCTTCTCCAATGAAAGGACTTTACATCGGACGTACTCGATGCCCAGAGGCTAAAAAAAGGCACGGCGGACTTAGCCGCTACAGGGTAGTCGGATGCGCCCGCAGGTGTATCCTGAGGTTGTGCTATGTGGTTCCCTTTGGAAATGCAAATCCGATGCCACGGAGGAAGAGCCTCCCGTGTGATCTCATGCGATTTACATCGGACGAGATTGCCGCTGGGATATTGGTCGCTCGAGTGTTCGTCTTGTTATAGGGGCCCTGAAAGGCGTTTTGAGCACACTAAATGAAGTAGCGCAATCGTTAGATTGGGTCGTCAACGTCATCTGTGCCAAGTATTACTCTTTTACGCGAAGCGGAAAGCTCACACTTTTGTTGCAAAGTTTGTCGCTTTTTTCTCACCCTTTCCTTCGTGTTTTTGGACGCCGCCATCTTCACATGTGTACATCATCGATTCCCAGATGTTCGTCATGAGCTAGACACCCTGCTATTGGGCGGCTTTTTCACGCACTTCCGGCAAAGAGATGAGTCGTCTGCTCAGCGTCGGCTCACCGGCTTATCTGCCAGCGGAGGGCCGGAGTGCTTGGGCATTTTACGACAAACGAAACAAGTGTAAAACAAACGCTTAACCGTTTGTATTGAATGCAACACGGCCATAACACGACATTGATAATCTATTACCTGAGTACGTTCCATAAAGAAAGCGTTGAAGCCCCGTGGCACTTCTTTCGTGCAATCGCAGAGAACGCCCTGAGCCGAATGCCCGGGTTTGTCGGATACATTTTATTCAACTTCAAAACAAACCAGAGGCGCGTTTCGAACGAACACAACGTCACAACATGCGTTGAAAGTCTGAACCACGATTGACAGAGGATGGGTTGCCTCCTGCCCGTCGTAAATTCGGTACTCACCTCGCGCGCGTTTTGCGGGGACGAACAGCAAGTCACTTAACTCTGGCGCACAAGCCGATGGCTTTTAGCCACGCACACTGCACATACCCCATGCGAGGTTGAGTCGTACGTCGCCCGAGAAACATAATCCAGACCATGGGAAGCACTATCCACCCGCAGAAGCACAGCGGCGCATTTCATCGCGAAACAAAGGCGTCCACAACACACACACCATCGCCTCCTGTAATGCCAAACGCATCTCGCACTTCCCAATGGGAATGAATGATACGCCTGCAGTGCCCACATGTCGCGAGGTGGGGCCCCGAGCTGAACCGGGATCACGGAACCGTAACTGACTTCTAAGCGGTTTGTGCCTTGTTGCCAAGGCAACCGATGTTTGAGATTGTCAAAGAAATGGCGCTCGCTCCAGCGCTAGAAAGCTCAGAGCCGCGCCGGAGCATGTTTTTCCAACCTTGCCGCTCTCCACCACGCGTCGCCCCAAGCTGAACTGGTCACATGATTGAAGCGTTTTGTGCACGGGTTCTGTATCGGTTTAAAATGTCTCTTTTACATGCCGCCGGCAGGAATTACCACCACCGTAAAATAAGACAGCAACGTACACCGTGAAAGGGCAAGGCCAGGCCGCCGCACACATGCGGCCAGGTTTTTCGTTCGCTTTTCCAGCCTTGAGCGGAGTGCATGATTCAAGGTGTCAACAAAGCTTGCCCGTAGCAGACGGCAGTGTGAGCAGCGCAACAGCGGAAGTACGTCACCGCCGCGAAGCGCAGCATCACGGGAGGGAAGGCTAACGCGCCGTCAACAGCGGAGAGAAGTTGAAAGGAGGAGGAAACGCTGTGCGACAATAATGCGCGGTTTTTTATTTACGATTTCTCAGCTAATACTCATCGCTTTAACAAAATTTTTGTGGGAGGAGATAGCTAATACATTGCTTTATTTGGTTACATGCACATTCATGCATCGGCGGAAGGCATTTCAGGACCCCTTTAAGCCTCTGTTCGAGATGCGATCCAGTCTGGCTTCGTGGCGAAAAGTAGCGCCTCGCGCTCGTGAACAGAAGTCCTAGGTTCGAATCCCCCAGCCCCACAACTTCCTTTCCTCTCCTTTTTTTTTAAGACAATGACCATTGCTATGCATTTCTGCATCACGTTTAGAAGATGGACGGCATTGGAACGTATTGCGCTACATTCATTACACGAAGCACTGCAACGATCACTCGATTTTTCGAAGCTGATGTGGAGCGGTACCATTTAGATTACGGTCGACGCAGCGTAAAAGAAACACGGTTTAAATTTCGGGAACTTAGGACAGGCTCACCATAAGCTCGTTACGAAAGAGGAACGAAAGCTAAATTTGTTACAGTGCACACAGAGTGAATGTTTCGCAGTTGTGGGTTGTCAATGAAACACTGTTTTGGCTGGTCAAGGAACGACAGACTCGATTAAAGCAACACAGGCAAAGATCACAAGCTACAGGTGGGTCCTCTTTTTTTCGCGCCGCGTGCGGCGAAAACTTACAAGTGGCGGCTGACACCTAGGAAGGTTCATCTTATAAAAATGATGGAAAAATGCATAGCAATGGTCATTGTCTCAAAAAAAAAAAAGGAAACCAGGGGGATTTGACCTTAGGACTTGTGTTCATGAGCGCGAGGCTGTTCCTCGCCGCAACGAAGCCAGGCGGAATCGCACCAACCGACGCCCAATAAGCAAACAATCAGCGACCAGGGGAACCACGTAGCACAACCTCAGGCGAGTGTGTCCGACGGGCCTGCACTGTCGTAGTCCAACGTGCGTTTCTTTGGCCTCTGGGCATCGAGTGCGCCCGACGTAAAATCTCTTCAATGGAGGAGGGACTTCATACCGACGTACCATAACATTTTTGGGGTCGGCGTACGTCCGACGAATCTTCAACCGCTGGGGTCGGGATACGTCGGACCTGCGTACCTTTCTCTAATTTTCATTTTTGTCGGACGTAACTTCAATATCATTTACATGTTCGCAGTGTCTAGACTTATGTCCGACCTAACCCAAAATTGAAAACTAAAGTTACGTCCGACGGAACTTTAAACCAATTACGTACGACGTAACCCAAAGTTGAAAACTAAGGTTAAGTCGACGGAACTTTAAACCAGTCTGCAGAGTTACGTCCGAAGGAACCCAGAATTGAAAGCTTGAACGTAACTTTAGTTTTCGATTTTTGGTTACGTCGGACGTAACTCTAGACACTGCGTTCATTCATTCATTGCCTAATGCAGCATCCCAAAAATAAGCTAGAAAAATTTGGCGAATACCAATCTTGTTGTGAAACAAAATCCAAGGGAGCCAATTAAAACTTCCTCTTTGAAACATTATAACAAAGCGTCAATAACGCGCCTGCGTTGCAGACACCACGTATCAGCATGGAGACAAATGCCGACCCGAGAAACCCGGGTAAATTGTCAAAATAAGCTGTTAAAAAGACAGTCTGGAGAATTCCGGTAAATGCGCGTGTGAATATTTAATTCGCTTTCTTTCTTTATCATGCATAAAAATGGGTGACAACTGCGGGAGGAAAGTACGTTGATGTCATATTATCTATGTCTTTTTGCGGTGAACGCGCGCTGGAATAAAACATTAGGGGCGATTTTTTTTTAAATAGAACCATGAATGAACCCGTTCAGTGCCATCGCGAGTCGTTAAGTGAATCAATAGCGACAGCGCTCGCGTGATGACGAGTGATAAATGATCGGAATGAAACCGTCAATTGCTGATACCACTCCCCGACATTTTTGATTTCGCCAACGGTGTGCTGATGAGAAAATCGATACTCCATTTCCGCGAGCGCCAGCCCAACCGCGTCGCGAGGAAGCATAAAAATAATCACAATACCAAGACGGACGTCAAGAACGATTACGACCACTTTTGCCGCTCTCTAACCGATCAAAAGAAATCTTTTCGCACCCCGTTCATTCCCAACCGGCAAATTTTCCCCCAGCATGAAAAAAAGTTACATATATGCCCGCAAACAGGAAATTCAAGCTAAAAAAAATTTGTGGAAGCACAGGACTTAATCAGAATTCAGTCATTTTGAGGGGCTTTCATCAGACCAGTTTTTTTTATTGAAGAAGTTATTAGTTTCTCTTGAATATATTGCTCTATTATGCTTTGGTTTATTTGGTTTTACTTCGGATGTTGTCCAATCGGGGCTGTACTTAGTTTTCGTAATTAATCTGCGGGCCCTTCCCCGCTATCGCGAAATAAAATTAGTAACTTCTTAGCCGCATACAAACACATAGTAGCTTCGATAGTAATAACGCGTTATTAATGGGCGCAGCAAAATACCATTTATCAGACGCCCAGATATGAGAATATCAAATACACTACGCTGAAAACAAACTTTGACGACGACGCCACGTCTTTTTTCTCGTGTGCAGTATCGGTTGATAAAGTAACGTGTTCATTTAGGACTTCTAATAAGTGTCAAAAACTTGAACGCTTTGGCACTGAATCAAACTTATTAAGCACCCCACCTGGAGGGCGCAATTTCGCTTCATAAATATATAGTAAGCCTCCTCCACATCGATGCTGCTCTCTCGGTAAGTGCTTGAAGAACAGGGCAGTTTTATTCGGTTGTTTTTGCTTGGGCGCATGTAAAGCACACTGAAGGTTCAGATTTTCTAATATGTGCTCGCTAGTACCATCAACATGCGCCTAGCGTTAAATATACGCTTTTTCCTTTAAAACATGGCAAGCAGACTGGAGCGAGCAGACAGACAACAAACTACACGTAATAAAACCACACTTTAGGCAATACACTACTACGGCTGCTCGATGGAAACTAGTTTCCATCGAGCGGCCGTGACACTACTGACTCACACAACAGACATATTGAAGTTACCTTAGCTAGGTTACGGATATGCCACACACATGTAACCCAACCTCGCACCTGCTCACTGCATCTCCATGACCCCTGTGTAGCAGGTCTGGGGAGGCCCTGTCCGTGATACAAATCCTCATTCAATGCAAGGCACTCGACGTCACACAACGCAAACACTTCAGAGAACTCTACAGGCCACATATTCCTTTACATCCATCATACTTTTTAGGAGACGATGCCATATTTTCTGTTGAGCACACCTTTAAGTTTCTGTCAGAGGTTCACATCTCGCAGCTCATCTTATACCACGCAAAGTTTTACCCCTGGTCCTATACACCAGCCACCTTATTTGTCTTTTAACCACTCTTGGTCTTCGTCCTGGCCCTGTACACCAGCCGTCCTCGTTGTCTTTAATTGATTTTATTCGTGTTCACTCCAACCAATTTTAATAGTCACCTATTCATCAAAACACTTTCTCGGCGCTCTTTGCCCTAATTGGCCTTGCGCCATTAACATTCAAACATCATCAAATGCATGCATTCTGCCGAAACAGCTATAGGTTGTATTTTCGTTCTCTTGAAATTTTCCCGGAACGGGGGATATTGCCAATGAGCGTGTATTGAATATTCGGCCGCACCAGTTCCTCGAGACGCTTCCGCGTCCTCTCAAAGCCTCGCATTCTCTCGCCTCAATGCCTCCATTCGACTCCCATCGTTTTCCGCCACCCGGTGAAAAGGTGCGCTTAATAAAATTAAGAAAAGCCAGCGAATTGAGACACGAAGTTCTCGCGTCGACATTGGAAGCGGAAAAACCTTCTTTCTCATTGTTGTTTCTGAATAGTTAGTTAGATACCTACACTTGCATGCACACGATGTGAACGTGGAAAAAGAGGAACAAACTTCGAGCGGGTTAAAAAAAAAAAGACATCTACGGGGACTTTGACATCCTCCCTGGCTTGATGAAATCTCGGAGCATTCGAGTCGAGATATATCCTGTAGCTGTGCGCGTTATAAACCGCGCACGCGCAACGAAGAACGAAAACAAAAGACGACAACAAAATTTGCCACGACCAGTCGAGAAGTGAATCAGTTTCTTTTCATGTCATTAGCGTTGTTTCACCGAAGTGTTGATGTAAACTTCAATTAACACCTAAAACTGTATTGTTGAAGGCGGAAACACACAGAATGTTTCGTAAACTACCTGTGAAACAAAAAAATATAGTATAGTGTGGGACAATTTATGTTTTTTTTTTTTTGCCTTGTACCTTCGCACAAGTCTGGTTATTACCCGTCAAAACGCAAGTGCATCTTTCCCGGCCACATCTTTACTGATCGGTGACCAAATTTAAATCGCTGCTTCGAATCTGCTTAACCAGTATTATTACGACATTTCTTGTTTCTCAACAACAGCGAGAGCAATTTTAAAATTGCGGCAAAAGATAAGAGCCCGTAACAGCTGTTTATTAAAAAATAGGGACTTTCGGGCATTAATAATAACCTGCAAGCTGATCTTCTGAGCGCAGATAGCATTAACTCCAAGGACACCTGAATCACCGGGAATGTGAAAGCAGAGGTGTCGTTGCTTGCTTTTCGGTCGTCGTACCCCGTTGTTTCGCTCCTTTGCCTTTCCCGCTTGCCTTCCCCGTCGTTGCAGACAGAAGGGTGGGAAATGCAAGAATGGGTTAAGGGTAGTAATGGCATGGGGGTAGATGAACCTAGGAGAGGGTAATGAGAGAATGAAGGCGGACAGGGAAGAACGTGAGAGGTGGGAGAAGGGGAGAGAGAGAGAGAGAGAGAGAGAGAGAGAGAGAGAGAGAGAGAGAGAGAGAGAGAGAGAGAGAGAGAGAGAGAGAGAGAGAGAGAGAGAGAGAGAGAGAGAGAGAGAGAGAGAGAGAGAGAGGCGTTACGAGGCTGGGACGACCCGAACGCTTTTAGGGGCGAAGCCCCTTTGGGGCTGGGGCTGTCGGCGTCTCATGTCGTCGTCGTAAGCGTCGTCTCATATAGTCACGGTAATAAAACACCGGGAAGCTCGTTCGCGCCTCGCACTAGAACGTAACGCGTCCTAAAAAATTGACTGGCGATTACAATGCTCCCTAAGGCGAAATTTGGGCGCAGCAGCAGTGCGCTGAGGCAGCACTCACTCGTGGGTTCTGTCGACGGCAGCGAT